>NC_079165.1:85397689-85430189 GCF_947568905.1 Ostrea edulis | reverse complement strand
TAGTATACGCATTTCATTGTGGAATACTTCAACACTCACAAATAAGAATTACCATGTTACTTTGTGTAAATAACAACTCCTCGAAATTTCCATGTTACTGAACCTTATGTTAAGCAACTGTAGATTTTTTACACTGCACCTGTTAAATACTTGCATGTTTATAAAGACATATAGCATTATATTTACATTCACTATGTTGTTTTTTTACCCTTCATGTTGTTTATAGCAATATTGAAATCAAAGGCTATTTTCTCATGTACTTTCATATTTGCATCGGAATTTAAAAAAAATATTGCAACTAGGACGTCACTATTAAAACGCGGTATTTTCAGCGTTATTGATTGTGACATCATAGTAGAATCTGTCGAAGAGTGATGCTTATTTTTCAAATGCTGAATAAGAAATCAAAGTTCCATCAACATAACATTGTATGTAACAAGGAAAACACAACAGAAAATATAAATACACGTATAAGAAATGTCTTTCTGTTTTTAAAAGTTATAAGTATACGATTGAGGTGATATACATTTTATTTTAGATATATTGAAGTTCAGGAAAGTGACCTGAATATTCAAAGTTCAATCTAACCGATGTTGAACTATATAAATAATGTTACTGGGGTTCTATTCCTATTTCAGTATAACAGATTGTTCAATATAAGTGACTTCAATATAACAGATAGTTCAATATAAGTGACTTCAATATAACATATAGTTCAATATAAGTGACTTCAATACAACAGATAGTTCAATATAAGTGACTTCAATACAACAGATAGTTCAATATAAGTGACTTCAATATAACATATAGTTCAATATAAGTGACTTCAATATAACATATAGTTCAATATAAGTGACTTCAATATAACATATAGTTCAATATAAGTGACTTCAATACAACAGATAGTTCAATATAAGTGACTTCAATACAACAGATAGTTCAATATAAGTGACTTCAATACCACATATAGTTCAATACAAGTGACTTCAATACCACATATAGTTCAATATAAGTGACTTCAATACCACAGATAGTTCAATATTAGTGACATCAATACCACAGATGGTTCAATATAAGTGACTTCAATACCACAGATAGTTCAATATAAGTGACTTCAATACAACAGATAGTTCAATATAAGTGACTTCAATATAACAGATAGTTCAATATAAGTGACTTCAATATAACAGATAGTTCAGTATAAGTGACTTCAATATAACAGATAGTTCAGTATAAGTGACTTCAATACAACAGATAGTTCAATATAAGTGACTTCAATATAAGTGGAGTAAACTGTACCTTGCGCCTCTTCACACTGGCTTTCACAGAGTGCTAATGTACTCCATTCAGAATGCTGATGTGAAGAGATCTTATATACAGTCAAACCTCATTATCTCAAACTCTATGGGACTTAGAAAAACTTCAAGATATCCAAGGATTCGAGATATTTAGGTTAAGATGCATAAAGTTGGGACTTCCAACTCACTTCAACATGTCCATGGTATTAGAGATATCAATATTCAACATGTCCATGGTATTAGAGATATCAATATTCAACATGTCCATGGTATTAGAGATTTCAATATTCAACATGTCCATGGTATTTGAGATATCAATATTCAACATGTCCATGGTATTAGAGATTTCAATATTCAACATGTCCATGGTATTTGAGATATCAATATTCAACATGTCCATGGTATTAGAGATATCAATATTCAACATGTCCATGGTATTAGAGATATCAATATTCAACATGTCCATGGTATTAGAGATATCAATATTCAACATGTCCATGGTATTAGAGATATCAATATTCAACATGTCCATGGTATTTGAGATATCAATATTCAACATGTCCATGGTATTAGAGATATCAATATTCAACATGTCCATGGTATTTGAGATATCAATATTCCAGATACCGGAGTTCAACTGTACTTTCAAAAACTGAAAGACATTTCTTAAAAAAACATGGTTGTTTAAAAAGGTAAATTGTCTCAGGTGGTGTGGGTAGTGATGTTATTTTTAGAGTCAATACTGTAATGTTGGTGTAATAAACGTCATTGTTGATGTCTGTTATCATTAGCATGAGAAATCTTATGTACACGCAGGTCTTAGTGCATGTGTATTTAAATTGCTACATCAGCAAGTCAAAATGTGAATGTCAAAGTGAGGGCAGTTCCCAGATATTATTTGTACAATTAACAATATTTATGTTGTGTAACCCATGCAAGGTCCGTAACCAAAGATGTCAGAGGTCTTCCCCCTCCCAATTTGGAAAGTGTTTTAAATAGCACTATCAAAATACTGGCTTAAAAACAGTATTTATTAAACCCTGTTTCATTACCAGTAGCTTTTTAACTTTTCATGTATATTTCCTCCCTTTATCCGTAGGATTTAAACTCAATGTCATGTAAGATATGGGAATAAACCTTTGACAGAAATTGGGAAATCCTAGGTATTGCCCCCCCCCCCCTCCCCTCCCCCCCCCCCCCCCCCCCACACACACACCACATACATAGTACCCTCTGAATAACCATGGTTACGGGCCTACATACCTACATGTATATGTGCTGTAATTTATGTTATGTTGTATTCCTTGTTTCCTAGTACATGCTTGTATTGTGTGATCAGTTCAGCATAGTTATATATACACAGTATACACACATGCTCATACACAATTTGTCTACTTCACACTTCCAAATTCCAGTGAAATTCTCCGAGTTTGTTGGTGGTTGATCCCAGTAGTATACCATTTGGAAATCTTTGCTACACTTTGTCATCATAGTAAAATTTGTAGACTTTAAAAGCAGCCTTTTTCTATTTTACAATTGGATTCCTTGTAGCAGCCCCTTGAAAGTTTATGTGTTTCAGAGTGAAGACAAAATGTCACGTTCGCCTGCAATAAATCGCCATCGGCCGAACACCATCAATCTAGGACAAGATCTGCGAGCCCAGAGAGTAAGTGGGGGTGTCCTTTCTAATCCACAGATACGCAACTGTGCATAGACAAACATGGGCTTAATAAAAATTGCTTTTAGTGAATGTACTGTCTTCTGCACAGGTTGTTACATACATCCATACATGATCAACTTAAACTCAGATTTAAAAGCAATCTATTTGTATATGAAAACAGTAGAAAAAGGAAATGTGATGCGGTTAGAAATGGCAGCCGTTTGTCAGATATCTGGATGAATTGAAAAAAAAATATGTAAAATTGAGCCATGTTTATCAACATGTAATGTCTATGTACTCGGACAAGACAAATTTAAACTCTCTAAATAAAAGAGATGATACGCATCGTGTTTACTATGAAATTTTTACACATTTTCTATGAATTAAAACAACAACAAATAATAAGAACCAAACTGTTCCAAATTTTTTTGTTCTCTTTTCTTTTTTAACTTGGTAGCTGTTTTTTTTTAAAGTTTATTGCTACATAGTTTTTGACACCTGCTTGTTTTTACTATTCAGTCATTTCATGGCAGAAACTTTAATAATCTTCCTTCATACAATTTTTGCTCAGGTCTTTTTTAAGGTCATATGTGATGTTTCTCATTAATATGCAATTTTTGGTGACATTTTGTGTGTAAATCACTTGCATCCTATCATGTTTCTGCAAAAAAAGTTTGAGTTATATTACCAGGTCTGTTTTAGAGTTAGGAAATGTTGATAGTTCCTGGTTGTGGCAAAGTAAATCAAGTTTGTATACAAGGACATTACTAAGTTATTGTGCAAAACATAACAAAGAAGGGGAGACAAATCTTTGGGTAATTTGGAGATTGAACTGGGGCCCCTGCATTACTTGTTGGGACATAATCTGACCACTGAGCTATCCAGGCCAATTAATATACCCCCGGTACAATGTTACAATATGAAATCTGAATCTATTTCAGAAATCATACATGAACTCTTCATATCAAGGAGATAAAAGTAAAGCTTTAGAAATAGATAGCAGAAACGTTGTGTATGACCTTACTCTGAAAAATAATAAAAATTGAAATATTCAAAATGTTGACCATTCTTCATGTTTTTGTACACAATTCTCTTTTTAACTCAGGCATGAAGAAAAATATGAATTAAAATCCAATTAAAATGCTGCATGAATTGAATGATATAGTACACTGCATGGCTGTTATGAACATACTTATGGCATGATTTTATGAATTTATTTATGTATTTGCAAAATTGGTATTGGTACAGGAATTGGACTCAAAGATTGCACAATGCACAGATGATCTCAATGTAGTTGTATTGATTATTTTTTTATGTTCGTACTTTAACAGCCCATGCGGCCGGCAAAATCTCCAGACACCCAGTCTGTGAAGTCACTGAAGGTGTACAGTACTCAACAAAGGTATGACCAGAAGAAGACATAATAAAGAACACTAACTCTTGTGATCAAGCTACTATGCCACTTAAGTTTTTCAGCTTACAAAACAATATTTGTCATGTTTACATTCCATTTCAGCAATTTTAAAAAGAGTGAAGTATTAGCTTCTATATGCGTATTATTTCTGTGTGTTAAGTTAGGATTGTAATAATGCCCTTGCATTGAAGATAGAGAGCAAATGTCTATATTATTTGTCTGTATAAAATCTGAATATCACAGAGACGTGGTGAATTGAAAGGTCAGATCAATATTCAAGGTCAAGATGAAGGTCATAATTTTCACCATAGCCACTGTTGAGGCATATTGGTCATACATTCTAATTTGACCTTGAACTGGTCCAAATGACCTGACTAAATCAAAGGAATGAATGGAGATTGAACACTAGTGTTTACTTGCTTTATCAACTGTACAAACCAGAAAACTACATACATTCCTGTTTTCAGAGTCAGTAAGTACCAGATCATTGAAGAGAAGGAGAGAACACACGACGACTCGGGAATGGACGTACCATACAGTCGAGTTAGTATCAATCTTCTGGGTGACCCTGATATCCAGAATGCCCTGAATAAATCGGCCAGTGCTGAAGACCTTATCTCCCCTCGAGGGTTTTCCTTGGTATGTCTGGTTATAGTGGCCACGCATGGCATCCTCTGCACCTGTTATCACCGGAGTCAGTCTGTATCAAGCCTCATCATATCATACCTGCACACCTGCTAAAGTTGCATGTTGTTTATTCATTCATTACTACTTCTAGTTTTTGTTAATTACATTGGGTTTAGATTTTAGGTGGGATGGTTGAATACTGTTACGTATTGTGTAGAATGTATATTTGAGAACTTGTGTAAGCCCTATTTTGGAAGAGAAATATTCCTTTTTTAAAGAAAATAAACAACACCTTTAGTCCTATATTTTATGTACATGTACATAAAAAATGGAAGTATTTGACAAAAAAAAAATGGGTGCACAGGCTTTTAAATCAAGGTCAAATTTTTAAGAATTAGGTGCAAATTATTTACATTTGTAAATTGTTGAATAAGCATCTGTGGTAAACAAAAGCTGACAAGTAGATTTCACATACATGTACTGGTGCACCAAATTAATGGACTCAAAAGAAATTTATTAACCTATAAAGGACATCAAATACCCCAAAAAACTGTTACATTGTTTGTTGAAAAAAGTACTAGTATTTTAGAATCTCAAGATAAAAAAAAAAAAAAAATCCCCCAATTCTGACCAGAATTCACTATTCACAGCTTAGTAGAAGTTTGGCTTATTTTGACCTGTTTCAAAGCAGAAAAAAAGAGTGTAATGCCTTTATTTAGGTACTTTACATTTATATCCATGCTTGTGTCCTTCACAAGAGCATACTTTATTTCACTATCCATCAATGTGTGGATAGGGATGGTGCTTCTTGCTTTTTGTTTCAATATTCTATTGTTATTTATGGCCTTGAATGGAATGTGTGGGATCACTGAGCTGGTATACTATATATATAAAAGTAAGCATTACTGAGCATGTGTATTGGGCTCTGGCTGGTGTACTATATAGATGTGTAAGCATTACTTGGCATATGTATTGAAAGTGCACATAATGCATAAAAAGAATCATAGACTAGTCCTTTGTTACATACATGTATATACTTCACACAATTATCTGTTGTAATGTGTCCTCTTCATTACATACATGACAATGTATGATGGAATTGAATTACAAAATCTTAAAAAACATACCATGTTATCACATTATAACTTCACACACACAAACCATGTTATCACATCACAAACCTTCACACACATACCATGTTATCACATCACAAACCTTCACACACATACCATGTTATCACACAAACCTTCACACACATACCATTTTATCACACAAACCTTTACACACATACCATGTTATCACATCACAAACCTTCACACACATACCATGTTATCACATCACAAACCTTCACACACATACCATGTTATTACATCACAAACCTTCACACACATACCATGTTGTCACACAAACCTTCACACACATACCATGTTATCACACAAACCTTCACATACATACCATGTTATCACACAAACCTTCACACACATACCATGTTATCACATCACAAACCTTCACACACATACCATGTTATCACATCACAAACCTTCACACACATACCATGTTATCACATTACAAACCTTCACACACATACCATGTTATCACATTATAACTTCACACACACATACCATATTATCACATCACAAACCTTCACACACATACCATGTTATCACACACATACCATGTTATCACATCACAAACCTTCACACACATACCATGTTATCACAGTACACACCTTCACACACATACCATGTTATCACATCACAAACCTTCACACACATACCATGTTATCACACAAACCTTCACACACATACCATGTTATCACAGTACACACCTTCACACACATACCATGTTATCACATCACAAACCTTCACACACATACCATGTTATCACACACACCTTCACACACATACCATGTTATCACATCACACACCTTCACACACATACCATGTTATCACATCATAAACCTTCACACACAAACCATGTTGTGACACAAACCTTCACACGCAAACCATGTTATCACATCACACACCTTCACACACATACCATGTTATCACATCATAAACCTTCACACACAAACCATGTTGTGACACAAACCTTCACACACAAACCATGTTGTGACACAAACCTTCACACACAAACCATGTTGTGACACAAACCTTCACACACAAACCATGTTGTGACACAAACCTTCACACAAATACCATGTTATCACACAAATCTTCACACACATACCATGTTATCACATCAGAAACCTTCACACACATACCATGTTATTACATCACACACCTTCACACACATACCATGTTGTCACACAAACCTTCACACACATACCATGTTATCACATTACAAACCTTTACACACATACCATATTATCACATCACAAACCTTCACACACATACCATGTTATCACATCACAAACCTTCACACACACACCATGTTATCACATTACAAACCTTTACACACATACCATGTTATCACATCACACACCTTCACACACATACCATGTTATCACATCACAAACCTTCACACACACACCATGTTATCACATCACAAACCTTCACACACACACCATGTTATCACATCACAAACCTTCACACACACACCATGTTATCACATCATACACCTTCACACACACACACCATGTTATCACATCACAAACCTTCACACACATACCATGTTATCACATCACACACCTTCACACACATACCATGTTATCACATCACACACCTTCACACACATACCATGTTATCACATTACAAACCTTCACACACACACACCATGTTATCACATCACACACCTTCACACACATACCATGTTATCACATCACACACCTTCACACACATACCATGTTATCACATCATACACCTTCACACACATACCATGTTATCACATTACAAACCTTTACACACATACCATGTTATCACATCATACACCTTCACACACACACCATGTTATCACATCACAAACCTTCACACACATACCATGTTATCACATCACACACCTTCACACACATACCATGTTATCACATTACACACCTTCACACACATACCATGTTATCACATTACAAACCTTTACACACACACCATGTTATCACATCACACACCTTCACATACATATGATGTTGTCACATTATAAATCTTCACACACATACAATATAATTGTTTTACAAACCTTAAGACACACACACACACAATGTAATCGCACCATCCTTTAGAGTAGAATGTATGCCACTATACCAGGGTTTTTACTTGACATACCTGTGGGGAAACTTTTTTACTTGACATACCTGTGAGGAACTTTTATTACTCGACATACCTGTGGGGGATCTTTTTTTTTACTCGTCATACCTGTGGGGGATCTTTTTTTTTTAATCGGCATACCTGTGGGGGAACTATTATATCAGTGAAACTAAAATTATTTCCAATTACATGTACAACAACTGAGTTTTAGGGTTCATTTCAGTTACTGGAGCTGGAGTCATAAGCAGGCATTTCTAATGGAAGTCTGTTGTCTGCTTTTTAGAATGTTTTTTTTTGTATAAGAATTCAAGAATATATAAGAATGTACGTAATATTTTGACAAATTGAGATCTATAAAGACTGTCATTGTATGTTCATATGTAAAACTGTGTCATGAACTCTCCTTGCTGATGGGGGGAGGGGTAAACTACAGTGAAACATGATTATAATGAATACAGTGAAACTTCTCTAAACCGGCCGGCTCTCGGACCGGAAAAAACGGCCGGTTTAGAGGGATGGCCGGTATACCGAGAATTTAGCAATTATACTATTAGACGTTTTATCTCAATATTGTCAAAGTAGGTACTGTTCACTTTGATCTGGTGATCCATGATCAATTATCGGTGGAGATTAAATTAGTCCCCTTGTACCTAAAGGTAATTATGAATTACAAGAAATATTCTCGCTGAAATCATTTAATTTTAAACTGAAAATCTATAACAGGATACATAAAGAAAACACAGAGGCCTTTTATTGGAATTCCTCTTACCTATAAAAACTCTGTTTACATTCATCGCTTATGTCATTAACAATTTTGTTTTGACGTTTTTCAAAAGTACAGTAGTAAATATGAAATTGTAATTTGAATATTTCTTTGGAATTTTAAATCTATGGAAACCAAGAAAATTAATCTATCTTTTAATAATTATCATTAACAGTCATGGGTTTGTTCTTTATTAATTACTGCTTATATCCATATGATAGTATGGTGAAACAATATGGCGTTTTATTCTGTATTCATTCAATATGCTCCTAACTGTTTTTGACATTTTGAGCAGGATTTGGAAGGGTTTCTTGGATTAGCTAATTGTCAATTAACACCCTTGACAGCACAGGTAAATACTAGAAATTAAAGAGGCCACTAGTGTTTTTCACACCTCCGGTTGATAATTTCCCACCTGGCCAGTTGGTCAGTCAATTTGCACACCTGGACGATCTTGATCAACCACTGGCCAAAATTTTCTTGTCTTCAAAAAGTGGCCAGTATGTTAAGGGTAAATTACACATGTTTCTTAACAAATGTACTTTAAAAAGTGGCCAATGTCCGGTTTTCAGGGGTGGCCGGTTTTGTAAGACTTTCTTTGTAAGGAAATGTTAAGATTTCTGCCGGGACTTTGAAAATCGGCCGATATTCAGGGAGAACCGGTTTTCTGAGGGCCGGTTTGGAGAAGTTTCACTGTATACTTATAATGAATTCATGTTTATTGAGAAATTATATTTTTTCCTAAAATATGTGAGGAAAATAACAAAGGTTTTATTGAATATAACAAGTTTGGTTTTTGGCTGGCCCCTGGAGGTTTGTTTTACTGCATATAGATTTGTTATTGTACAAGTTTTTGTCATTACTGGCTTAGTGGTTCCAGTGCAGAAAAGGTTGAATATTCCTATTACTGTGTAAAATATTGTACCCCTATAGTCCTCTCCTGACACCTTACTTTCATAGTGTTGCTCCACTTTGATCCCATAGAACATGTAATGTTATTATCTTTTTAGCTCATCTGAGCTTTTCTGATTGCCTGTTGTCCATTGTCTGTCCGTCCACCTGTAAACTTTTCACATTTTCGACTTCTCCACAACCACTGGACCAATTTCAACCAAACTTTGCAAAAGGCATTCTTGGGTGAAGGTCTTTCAAGTTTGTTCAAGTAAAGGGCCATGTCCTTTTTAATGGGGAGATAATCACAAAAATGCTAAAATAGGGTGGGGTCATTTAAAAATCTTCTCAAGAACCACTGGGCCAGAAGAGCTGAAATTTACTTGAAAGTTTTATGACATAGTGCAGATTCAAGTTTGTTAAAACCATGACTCCTGGCGGTATGTTGGGGCCACAATAGGGGTGTCAAAGTTTTACATGTGAATATATAGGTAAAATCTTCTCAAGAACCACTGAGCCGGGAAAGTACAGATTTACATGAAAGCTTCCTGACATAGTGCAGATTCAAGTTTGCTATAATCATGACCCCCGGGGTAGGATGAGGCCACACTAGGTGATCAAAATATTACATACAAATATATAAGGAAAATCTTCTTCTAAAGAACCACTGAGCCAGAAAAGCTGAGATTTACATGAAAGCTTCCTGACATAATGCAGATTCAAGTTTGTTCAAATCATGGTCCACAGGGATATGATGGGGCCACAATAGGGGATCAAAGTTTTACATACAAATTTAGGGAAAATCTTGAAAAGTATTCTTCTCAAGAACCATTGGACGAGAGAAGTTTACATTTACATGAAAGCTTCCTGACATAGTGCAGGTTCAACTCTGCAAAATCATGGCTCCTTGGGGTAGGTTGGGGCCACAATAGGGATCAAAGTTTTACATGCAAATATGTAAGGAAATTCTTAAAAATCTTCTTCTCAAGAACCACTGGGCCAGAAAAGTTAACATTTACATGAAAGCTTCCTGACAAAATGCAGATTCAATTTTGTTAAAATTATGGCTCCCTGAGGTAGGTTGGGGCCACAGTGGGGATCAAAGTTTTACATGCGAATATATTGGGAAAATCTTTCAATATGGGCCAAGGTGACTCAGGTGAGCAATGTGGCCCATGGGCCTCTTTTTTATTTAAAAGTATTATATTCAATATAGAAAAGGATTGGACAGCAAGCTATAAATGTTCTCTTCCTTATTGTACCCTATCTTTACTCTAGAGATCAAACACTGTGACTCAAGGGGTCACAGTAAAGATTGTATGATCAGTGTGAGGCTACAGTAAGGTCTAAAGATTGTAAGTTTAGTATGGGGCCATAATAAGGGATCTAAAGATAGTAAGATTAGTATGGGACCATAATAAGGGATCTAAAGATAGTAAGATTAGTATGGGACCATAATAAGGGGTCTAAAGATTGTAAGTTTAGTATGGGGCCATAATAAGGGATCTAAAGATATTAAGATTAGTATAGGGCCATAATAAGGGGTCTAAAGATTGTGAGATTAGTATGGGGTCAGAATAAGGAGTCTAAAGATTAGTATGAGGCCTTAGTAAGGGGTCTAAAGATTGTAAGATCAGTATGGGGCCAAAATTAAAGATTGTAAAATTATTATGGGGCCATGATAAGGGGTTAAAAGATTGTAAAATTATTATGGGGCCATGATAAGGGATCTAAAGATAGTAAGATTAGTATGGGACCATAATAAGGGATCTAAAGATAGTAAGATTAGTATGGGACCATAATAAGGGGTTAAAAGATTGTGAGATTAGTATGGAGCCATATGAAGGGATCTAAAGATAGTAAGATTAGTATGGGGTCACAATAAGGAGTCTAAAGATTAGTATGGGGCCACAATAAGGAATGTAAAGATTAGTATGAAGCCATAATAAGGGATCTAAAGATAGTAAGATTAGTATGGGACCACAAGAAGGAGTGTAAAGATTGTAAGATTAGTATGGGGCCACAATAAGGAGTGTAAAGATTAGTATGGGACCACAATAAGGAGTGTAAAGATTAGTATGGAGCCACAATAAGGAGTGTAAAGATTAGTATGGGGCCACAATAAGGAGTGTTAAGATTGTAAGATTAGTATGGGGCCACAATAAGGAGTGTTAAGGTTGTAAGATTAGTATGGGGCCACAATAAGGAGTGTTAAGATTGTAAGATTAGTATGGGGCCACAATAAGGAGTGTTAAGATTGTAAGATTAGTATGGGACCACAATAAGGAGTGTAAAGATAGTATGGGGTCACAATAAGGAGTGTAAAGATTGTAAGATTAGTATGGGGCCACAATAAGGAGTGTAAAGATAGTATGGGGTCACAATAAGGAGTGTAAAGATTAGTATGGGACCACAATAAGGAGTGTAAAGATTAGTATGGAGCCACAATAAGGAGTGTAAAGATTAGTATGGGGCCACAATAAGGAGTATTAAGATTGTAAGATTAGTATGGGGCCACAATAAGGAGTGTAAAGATTAGTATGGGGCCACAATAAGGAGTGTAAAGATTGTAAGATTAGTATGGGGCCACAATAAGGAGTGTAAAGATGAGTATGGGGCCACAATAAGGAGTGTAAAGATTAGTATGGGACCACAATAAGGAGTGTAAAGATGAGTATAGGGCCACAATAAGGAGTGTAAAGGTTAGTATGGGGCCACAATAATGAGTGTAAAGATTAGTATGGAGCCACAATAAGGAGTGTAAAGATTAGTATGGGACCACAATAAGGAGTGTAAAGATTAGTATGGAGCCACAATAAGGAGTGTAAAGATTAGTATGGGGCCACAATAAGGAGTGTAAAGATGAGTATAGGGCCACAATAAGGAGTGTAAAGGTTAGTATGGGGCCACAATAAGGAGTGTAAAGGTTAGTATGGGGCCAAAATAAGGAGTGTAAAGGTTAGTATGGGGCCACAATAAGGAGTGTAAAGATGAGTATAGGGCCACAATAAGGAGTGTAAAGGTTAGTATGGGGCCACAATAATGAGTGTAAAGATTAGTATGGAGCCACAATAAGGAGTGTAAAGATTAGTATGGGGCCACAATAAGGAGTGTAAAGGTTAGTATGGGGCCACAATAAGGAGTGTAAAGATGAGTATAGGGCCACAATAAGGAGTGTAAAGGTTAGTATGGGACCACAATAAGGAGTGTAAAGATGAGTATAGGGCCACAATAAGGAGTGTAAAGATTAGTATGGGACCACAATAAGGAGTGTAAAGATGAGTATAGGGCCACAATAAGGAGTGTAAAGATGAGTATGGGGCCACAATAAGGAGTGTAAAGATTAGTATGGGACCACAACAAGGAGTGTAAAGATGAGTATAGGGCCACAATAAGGAGTGTAAAGATTAGTATGGGGCCACAATAAGGAGTGTAAAGATTAGTATAGGGCCACAACAAGGAGTGTAAAGGTTAGTATGGGGCCACAATAAGGAGTGTAAAGATTGTAAGATTAGTATGGGGCCTTAATAAGGGATCTAAAGATTGTTAAATTAGTATGAGGCCACAATAAGGGGTCCCAAGTTTTGAAAGATTAGTGTGGGTCACACTAAGGGATCTAAAGTTTTGAAGGATTAGTGTGGGCCACAATAAGAGGAGTTTGTAAGATTAGTGTGGGGTCTTAATAAGGAGTCTATATATTTGAAGGGGCCACAATGAATAGTCTAAAGATTTTATCATTAGTGTGGAGCAACAATAAGGGCAATATTAGTATGAGGCTACAATAAAGAGTATAAGATTGTAAGATTAGTATGGGGCTATATTAAGGAGTATAAAGATTGTAAGATAAGTATGGGGTTTAAAGATTGTAAGATTGGTGTGGGGCCACAATGAACAATATTATATTGGATAAAAGTAACCTTGGAAATTACGGCATTACAAGTGTATTCATGAATATTTTTATATAGTAATATTATAAGACCCAGTCTGAAAGAGGGGGGGGGGGGGGGGTGGGGTTGAAACTTCAGATCAGGTGTTCATAAAGGAGTTGATAATGTGAAGGATTAGAGTGGAGTCATAATTATAAGGAGTTTGAAGTGTGTAAGATTGAACATAGTACCCTGGTAAAATTTATTACTCAAAACAGGATGATTAAAGGAGACATGTATACAGGGATGGGGTCTTCTGTCAATCAAATAGAGTAATTAAAGGAGGCATGTATACAGGGGTGGGGTCTCCTGTCCATCACAGAGAGTAATTAAAGGAGGCATGTATACAGGGGTGGGGGTCTTCTGTCCATCAAACGGAGTGATTAAAGGAGGCATGTATAAAGGGGTGGGGTCTTCTGTCCATTAAACAGAGTGATTAAAGGAGGCATGTATAAAGGGTCGGGGTCTCCTGTCCATTAAACAGTGATGAAAGGAGGCATGTATACAGGGGTGGGGTCTTCTGTCCATCAAACAGAGTAATTAAAGGAGGCATGTATAAAGGGATGGGATCTTCTGTCAATCAAACATTGATTAAAGGAGGCATGTATAAAGGGGTGGGGTCTTCTGTCAATCAAACAGTAATTAAAGGAGGCATGTATACAGGGGTGGGGTCTTCTGTCCATCAAACAGTGATTAAAGGAGACATGTATACAGGGGTGGGGTCTCCTGTCCATCAAACGGAGTGATTAAAGGAGGCATGTATAAAGGGATGAGATCTTCTGTCCATCAAACAGAGTAATTAAAGGAGGCATGTATAAAGGGATGGGATCATCTGTCAATCAAACAGTAATTAAAGGAGGCATGTATAAAGGGGTGGGATCATATGTCAATCAAACAGTGATTAAAGGAGGTATGTATACAGGGGTGGGGGTCTTCTGTTTATCAAACGGAGTGATTAAAGGAGGCATGTTTTAAGGGGTGGGATCTTCTGTCCATCAAACAGAGTAATTAAAGGAGGCATGTATAAAGGGATGGGATCATCTGTCAATCAAACAGTAATTAAAGGAGGCATGTATAAAGGGATGGGATCATATGTCAATCAAACAGTGATTAAAGGAGGTATGTAGAAAGGGGTGGGGTCTTCTGTCAATCAAACAGTAATTAAATGAGACATGTATAAAGGGGTGGGGTCTTCTGTCCATCAAACAGAGTAATTAAAGGAGGCATGTATAAAGGGGTGGGGTCTTCTGTCCATCAAACAGAGTAATTAAAGGAGGCATGTATACAAGAGTGGGGTCTTCTGTCTATCAAACAGAGTAATTAAAGGAGGCATGTATACAGGGGTGGGGTCTTCTGTCCATCAAACGGAGTGATTAAAGGAGGCATGTATCAAGAGATGGGGTCTTCTGTCAATCAAACAGTGATTAAAGGGAGGCATGTATACAGGGGTGGGATCTTCTGTCCATCAGAGTAATTAAAGGAGGCATGTATACAGGGGAGTCGTCTCCTGTCCATCAAACAGTGATTGAAGGAGGCATGTATACAGAGGCGGGGTCTTCTGTCAATCAAACAGTAATTAAAGGAGACATGTATACAGGGGTGGGGTCTTCTGTCCATCAAACAGTGATTAAAGGAGACATGTATACAGGGGAGTGGTCTCCTGTCCATCAAACAGTGATTAAAGGAGGCATGTATACAGAGGCGGGGTCTTCTGTCAATCAAACAGTAATTAAAGGAGACATGTATAAAGGGCTGGGGTCTTCTCTCCATCAAACTGAGTAATTAAAGGAGGCATGTATACAGGGGTGGGGTCTTCTGTCCATCAAACGGAGTAATTAAAGGAGGCATGTATAAAGGGGTGGGGTCTTCTGTCCATCAAATGGAGTGATTAAAGGAGGCATGTATAAAGGGGTGGGGTCTTCTGTCCATCAAACTGAGTAATTAAAGGAGGCATGTATACAGGGGTGGGGTCTTCTGTCCATCAAACAGAGTGATTAAAGGAGGCATGTATAAAGGGGTGGGGTCTTCTGTCCATCAAACAGAGTAATTAAAGGAGGCATGTATACAGGGGTGGGGTCTTCTGTCCATTAAACAGAGTGATTAAAGGAGGCATGTATAAAGGGGTGGGGTCTTCTGTCCATCAAACAGAGTGATTAAAGGAGGCATGTATAAAGAGATGGGGTCTTCTGTCAATCAAACAGTGATTAAAGGAGGCATGTATACAGGGGTGGGGTCTCCTGTCCATCAAACGGTGATTAAAGGAGGCATGTATACAGGAGCGGGGTCTTCTGTCCATCAAACAGTGATTAAAGGAGACATGTATAAAGGGATGGGGTCTTCTGTCCATCAAACAGAGTAATTAAAGGAGGCATGTATAAAGGGGTGGGGTCTTCTGTCAATCAAACAGGGTGATAAAAGAAGGCATATATACAGGGGTGGGGGTCTTCTGTCCATCAAACAGAGTAATTAAAGGAGGCATGTATACAGGGGTGGGATCTTCTGTCTATCACACAGAGTATTAAAGGAGGCATGAATACATGGGTGGGGTCTTCTGTCCATCAAACAGTGATGAAAGGAGACATGTATATACATCTATCCATCAAACATGTCCATGATCTACAGAAGGTTAATTTAGTATGATTTATACAACTGTATATATATTTTGCTATATGAGATTCATATAGATATTTCTGTGTTTATGGTGTGTAGATAATATTTTACTTTTAATTCATTTAACTGATGTTATTCTCAATTTTTTCCTGAGATTATGATAAATTTATCAAATATTGATTGTATCTCATTTCATTTCATCTTAATCTGTGCCTTGCTAAATGATTGGAATAGAGTAACTAGTTATCCATTTTTCTGTCACAGATTGATGTGGCCGAGGAATCAGATTCCTCGTGTAACAGTTCACCAGCCCCCTCCTCCCTCATAGACATTGATGCCAACAGTATAGGGTCCACCGACACCCAGGACAGCTTTAACGTCCCTGCAACTGATGGATCAGACTCGCAAAGCAATACGTCCACAGACTTCGAAAATCCAGCTTCTCGTCCCATTCCACCACCAAGGCGGCGAAAAGGTGAAAAGAAAAGGGAAGAAAATGTGGTTGTGAAGGACCGGTTAATAGGTGCTCGGATGTCAAAAGACAGGCCCAAACCAGCCCCAAGGAAGAGTCTGTCAGATGAAATAAAAGAAGAAACTGTTCAGGGTAAAGCTGACAATGAATCAAAACCAGAGAGCGTGCCCGGCCCCCTGATTCAGCTGGAGTCAATGGATGATGACGATTTCGATCCATTCTCTTCACAAAAGTCACAGACTGTAGGAAAGGTAGAAACATTGAGGGGGAAGGGGGAAGACTCACCCTCACTGTTGAGGAGGACAGCAGCTGTTAAGAAACAAAATGGCAGACCACCACGAGATGACTCTTCGGAAAGGAGAACAGTGAAAAATACAACACAGCTGGAGAGGAAACTGGAAGGCATTGAAACATTTGATCCTTTAAGTAACACTTCTGAACAAACTCAAACAAAAGAAGAACCAAGAAAAAGTGTGCATGAACTGATGCAGAATTGGGAGCTGCATAATTTACCTATGTCAACAAACCCGTCTTTACCCACTGCTAAACCATCCCTTGCACAAAAACCACATTTAGGTTTCCCCAGTCCTCCCCATTTTAATGCTAGTCACGGAATCCATCAGCCTCTTGCTAGACTCAGTAATTTTTCCCCACACCAAATTCAACAAGTCTCTGTCAATATGTCAGGCCTGAGACTCTCTAACCCTTCTGTGCATTCTTCCATCTCCTCTCAGCGTACCAGTGGTGGTTCTGTGGCGTCAGCAGATCGGTCATCCGATCCATTCTCTGACCTCCTAGAACAGTCACTTTTGAATAAAAGTGTTGAAAATCCCTCACCTAAGAAGAACTGGGAAACATTTGACTAATTTATTGGAATGCTTTCAGTGATATTCCGCGAACTGGTGTAAAATGGGCTCATGCAGTACTTAAGTCTAATAATGTAATTATATGAACTCAATACTCTGTTGTTGATGTAAGTTCAGTAGTGTTCTGTGATTGGTTTATGTATGATGTGATAGTGTTTCTTAAGGAAGATCTATACATGTTTTCTATGGAATTTAATTAATGAAGACTGGGTCCCCCCCTACCCCCTCCCTTGTGGTTATTTCATCTTCAATTATATTTACTTATTCAAGGGAAAAGCATCAGACAACAACAAATATAAAATGCTTTATTTATGTATTCCAACTGTTTCTGTCCACATGTACTACGACACAATATCTATAGTGTTTTTCAGCCTGCAGATTTCATACTCCATTTGTAATTGAATTGGTCGAGATTTTGACACCAAAGTCAATCTAATACGATGAGAAAAAGAAATAAGACAATTATGAAAGATTTTCAAGCAGTGTTTCCAAAATCTACCGGTCCAAAGGTTTCAACCAGATCAGCAATAGGTGTTGGTACATATCATTATTCAAACTAGCAGAATGATTAAAATGACTGGTTTGTTGGAATTTTTTTTAAAACTCTGTGAAGTCAATGGGCAAAAAAGCATTGCATCAATTGCCTGGATTAACATAAGATTGAATATTGTCAGTTTTTCTCATTATTTATCAACAGAGTTTTCACCCGATATATCGGTGGATCTAATGTGTATTAGCCTTGAGAGTGGGTTTTGTTTTCGTGCCAGGTACACCAATGCAAGTTAATTATAATCAATTGAAATTGCTATCTCAGTCCTATTACAAACTGAAGAAGTCCATGTAGATAAAATAAATGATGTTCATTCAAATGAAAACAACTTTCAATAGCTGCCATTTTAGGTATGGATTAGGGGCTCTTATGGAGCCAAGTTACGAAAATTGAGATATGAGGCCAGGAAAATTGGAACACCATTTCTTAATTATTAATCAACAAAAATTACTGATATACATACAAAGCATAGTATAGGGTAAAATATAGTAAAGATGTTTACTGAAAGTAGCTGGAATCCCATCAATACTTGTTTGAAAATGTTTGTGCTTTATTTGTGTCTCACTAAAAAAAAAAAAAAATTACATTCCAAAGACGTGTAGACTGGTTAACAGAACAAGATTCCAAATATAATTTTGCTTCTATGATTTGGAAGATATTTTCTGTATCCTGATAACTTGAATTGAATTTTTGTTCAAGTGGCAGTTATGTAAGTCCAGGCCTGGAGGTTATAACTTTTACCATACTCGTACTCAAACTCAGCCATGTTTGTTTTGAGTACAACTCTGAGCAAACTCCAAAAATCTTGAGTATGTACTACAATTGAGTATGAGAATGATTTTATAACCTTAACTTTTGAGTACGATTTGGAGCACATAGATCGAGTTTGTATGAAAACGGGCTCAAAAGTTTTATAACCTCCAGGCCAGGACCGAGTTTTACAAGTTATTTAAACTGATCATGAACTCTAACATTTATATAGTGGAACTTGACCATCACTTAACTCTAATAGGTTAACAACTTGGATCAGCTGTTCAGTATTATTAAATTTGATGACCATCTGATGATGGCTACAAGTAGATAGTTTGTAGGATATTTAATTTTCCCTCGCCTGTCTCCTGCATAGCATATAAATCTCATTTCATTTATTTTTAGTTACCTAAAGGGAATACAAATGTTACCATGTGTAAGAATTGAAATAAAATGTTGCCATGCACTTGGAATAGAAATCCATAATAGATGATCCAGTTTGATTGAACAATCTAATGTTAAGGGAATTAACTCTTCACAACAAACAGGTTATATTGGGTATCTATGGCAACTGTTTAGTTTTATACAGAATACCAGAAGTACTTGTGGTCAGAACTTCAAATTTTAGATTGTTGCAGTTTTGTTTGAAATTCCAGCCTGTTATGTTAATGATGTTTTACTCTTGCTAAATATGTTGAAACAATATATTTTGAAGAAAGATTAAGTCTTTGTTTTTATGGAGAATTTGTGTATTAGGGCTATTCCAGAAATAAATACATGGGGGGGTCGGGAGGCACCTTTTGTATATACCAAGCACCCATAAAAAAAAATAAAAAATTACCCCATGACCCATCAAATTAATAAACTCATTTTACAATGACCCATCTAATAAAAAAAAAAAACTAACCAGACCCACCACAAAAATATTTTTAAAAATGAAAACGGTACAAATCTCGCGAGCTTTTCGGGACAAACATTCTAGTCAATGCCGCGGTAATGCCTGTGCGACATTGTATCACAGTAGTTCTGAAGAAACGATGTCACATCAACAATCAAAGGCATCTATGGCGGGAATGTTGGAAAGATTGGGAGTCCAAACGATGCTATTATCATGAAATGGATATGTTTTTCCACGAATCGTTCGTCTTTTAATGGAGCCCGCGCCCGGGGGCCTCTAAATCACCATCACACCGAATATTCTGAAAACTCAACACCCACGTGGCACAAAATAAAACAATAGAAACTACCCACTACCCATAATAAATATTTTTTTAACAGTCCAACCACGGACCAATTAAAATATGAAAAAATACGACCACCCACACAAAAAAATATCGTTTGCCGCCCGACCCCCCCCCCCCCCCCCCCCCCCCATTTGATCATTTCTGGAACAGCCCTTACTACACAAAGTCAGATTAACACAGCTCATAGGAACAAAAAGATGATGATAGGTTCCAAAACGTATTCATTTTTAAGAAAATATGTTTAAAGCTTGATAACTTTATTGTGACCACAAACAGTCCACCCTGATTGTGATTTAGCCACAATTGAAGGCCATGTCCCCTTCAAAGGGAAGGTATCTAGCATACTTGATTCTAACGATCCAGCGCACCCAGGTCAATTGGCAATGACTGGCGACACACTTGATTGTGAGCCAGAATTGCGCACGCATCCCACAGGATACACCAATTGAGCCAGAAGATTTTGATAGATGAAGGTGGCTTCAAGCTGGCGTCCTTGGAGACGGAAGTATCGAGAGTTGCTTATTCTAAGACATAACAAGTTTTTATACGCCCGTCTTTAGACGGAACATATTATGGTACAGCGATGTCTGTATGTCCGTCCGTTCGGGGTTTTCTCTTTATAATTTCATTTCCCTTTCACATATTATGCTGAAACTCTTTGTGAGCCACTCTAGATCATACTGCAATTTTGATCCATTTCGACCTTTTTTCCAGGAGTTTTGACCCTTTATTTGGAAATAATTATCTGGAGGGTACATAATTTGTCCACCCTACTCCCAGTTTTCAAGTGAGAGTCTTCTTATTTTGTGGAGTGTTTGTATGGGTATTGAAGATGTGCATGTGGGATGGATTTTGATTTTCTACAATTTTTGAGAAAATTAGTTTGTTGAACTTAGTCCATTTAGAAATTAATATTCTATGGAGGGTACATAATTTGTCCGCCCACAGTTTTCAAGTGAGGACCATCTTATTTTGTGGAGTGTTTGTATTGGTATTGAAGATGTGCATCTGGGGAAGGATTTTAATTTTCTTCCATTTTTGAAAAAATTACAGGCTGTTGAACTTGGTCCATTTTGAGGAAATCTCGATTTTTAAGCGAAGACCCCTTGTTCATATGAAAGTTTGTCACAGCCTCATGATGGCTGATACTACCTGAAACAAAGTTATACAAATTGTAGCACAAGAAAAAGACCCTATGTAAGCATTTCACGGGCGTATTATGTACCGTTTGCGGTACTCTTGTTAATTTTACACTGGTGAAATAAACATGATTTGTAAATACGTTGGTCATTTCTATGCTGAATAATGTTTATACAATAGAAGGTCAATAATTTCATTACTGCACTGTAGCTGGGTCACTTGATTCTTAGGATGTCACTGGGTATAACAAGCTTAGTTCGATTCGGTCGGATTTTATCAGAATCAAGTACAATGTATGCCAAGTCAAAAAAAAAAGGCAAAAATGGGTTGGGGCCATTTTAAAATCCTTCTCACTGGGCCAGAAAAGTTGAAATGAATTATTTGCTTGGAAGCTTCCTGTCAAAGTGTAGATTCAAGTTTGTTGAAATCATGGTGCCCGGGGGTAGTGTGAGGCCACAATAGGGGATAAAGTTTTACATGGGGTTATATAGGAATATTTTTAATACATCTTCTCAAGAACCACTTGTCCAGTCAAGGTGAAATTAACATGAAAGCTTCCCGACATAAGGTAAATTAAAGTTTCTTCAAATCAACGCCCCCGAGTGTCAAGTGGGGCCACAATAGTGAATCAAATTTTTACATAGGAAAATATACAAGAAATCTTCTCAAGAACAGAGCTATGATTACTCATATTCATGAATATATTCGAGTAGTGCAGATTCAAATTGTAGTCCCTTGAGGTAGGATGAGGGCCTCAATGGGTATCTTCTCAAAAAAAAGCAGGGCTGTTATAACACATGTACAGTGCACTTCACTGGAGAATCCACAGGTACAACACGCTTCACTGGAGAATCCATAGGTACAGACACTCGTAGACGCACTTCACTGGAGAATACACAGGTACAGACGCACTTCACTGGAGAATACACAGGTACAGACACACTTCACTTACGAATACACTCGTACACACACTTCACTGGAGAATCCACAGATAAAGACACACTTCACTGGACAATACACAGGTACACTCATAGACACACTTCACTGGAGAATCCACTCGTACAGACACACTTCACTGGAGAATCCGCAGATAAAGAAACACTTCACTGGACAATACACAGGTACAGACTCATAGACACACTTCACTGGAGAATATAAAGGAACAGACACACTTCACTGGAGATCTGCAGATAAAGACACACTTCACTGGACAATACACAGGTACAGACACTCATACAGACACACTTCACTGGAGATCAGCAGATAAAGACACACTTCACTGGAGAATCCGCAGATAAAGACACATGTCACTGGACAATACAGAGGTACAGACACACTCAGTCGCACTTCACTGGAGAATCCAAAGGTACAGACACTCGTACAGACAAACTTCACTGGAGAATACACAGGTACAGACACTCTTCACTGGAGAATCCACAGGTACCAGGGTTGGCAAAAAAGTGGTCAATATGAGTATTGACCGGGCCGGTGGTCAATACTGGTTAAAACCGGTCAATACTGGTTGATAGAAAATTCTTTAGTCATAATAGTCTGTGTTGTTGGTTATTTTAAATGTTTCAGTGGTCATCATTATGGTAAATACTGTAATTCTTAACATGCACTATCAGTTTATAATATACTTGCAAGTCATAATATCAAATAAATAATGTAAATGACTCTGTTAAATTGGGATAGTATGATGGGGGAAGTGTTTTCTATTTCTGTTCAAATTCTTTAGTTTATCAAGAACTACCTATTGTTTCAAATCTTCATTTAACTGTTAAATAAACATTTGAGGGGGTGTGTTGGTGATGTTTTCATAACAATAACATGTACACTGGTCCTCTCTGGTCCCAGATTATGCTAATTAACACTTGTCAACTTTGTTTCCTGTGCTCTGGTACATCTCCTGCTCTGTACATTGCAAGGCATTGTTTATCTAGAGCACCTGTCACCCAATTCATATTAAATCACTGTGTTTATTTAATGTCCAGTTACCTGTTATTCTTAATCTGTCCAGGTACATGTATAAGCAGATCCTATTGTCTAGTTATGCTATATGTGACCCTCTTTTATAGTTCTGAAGATATTATGATCACAGTTTCAGCAAACCAAATATATTAAAGTTATGAAATTACATCTAATTATCTAATGAAAATTATTGATAACCAATTGATCCATATATTATAATGAAAAAACTTAATTTATCTTTGCGGTTAACCGCCCAACCCTGACAGGTACAGACACACTTCACATGAGAATACACAGGTATAGGCACTCGTACAGACACACTTCACTGGAAAATACACAGGTACAGACACACTTCACTGAAGAATACACAGTACAGACACACTTCACTGGAGAATCCACAGTACAGACACACTTCACTTGAGAATACACTGGTACAGACACACTTCACTTGAGAATACACTGGTACAGACACACTTCACTGGAGAATACACAGTACAGACACTCATACCAGGGCTTGAAACTGAACTTTTAATGTCACCAGTCCAGCCGGACTGATGGGGTATAATTTCAACCAGTCCGCAGAAAAATTTACCAGTCCAACAAAGTTTTGCAGAAATAATTACACATATTTCGTTCATGTTATTAAAATGAAATTTAACTCAATATGCCTCAAACAATATTGTAACACTTAAATGTGGGATTTATATTTACGAATCAGATTCTTCTGATATCTACAGATCGAAGCATGCCAAATGTGTGTATAAAATTTCATAAGTATATTTTCCAAAATGATGCTTTAGAAAATTAACCAGTCCCATCGGACTGACAAAAAAAAAATGTCAGTCAGTCCGCCAGACTTTTAACCAGTCACAGACTGATGGGCATGTTAATTTTGAGCCCTGCATACAGACACACTTCACTGGAGAATCCACAGATAAAGACACTTCACTGGAGAATACACAGGTACAGACACTCGCACAGACACACTTCACTGGAGAATACACAGGTACAGACACACTTCACTGGAGAATACACAGGTACAGACACTTCACTGGAGAATCCACAGATAAAGACACACTTCACTGGAGAATACACAGGTACAGACACTTCACTGGAGAATATACAGATAAAGACACACTTCACTGGAGAATACACAGGTACAGACACTTCACTGGAGAATACACAGGTACAGACACTCGCACAGACACACTTCACTGGAGAATACACAGGTACAGACACTTCACTGGAGAATACACAGGTACAGACACTCGCACAGACACACTTCACTGGAGAATACACAGGTACAGACACACTTCACTGGAGAATACACAGGTACAGACACACTTCACTGGAGAGTCCTAATCAATTGCAACAAACATCATGCATGTCCAAAACTAATTTCAAAGTTCTGCTACTTATAAAATATTTTATTCTGAAATTAACATACATAAAAATAACAATTTCTGCAATTATTTTCTTTTTGTGTATCATTACCTGGAACTAGTCGTTTTTGAAAAATAAACTTAGATGCTATTTCAACCTATTTGGCAGGGATTATTAACATTGTATTGAATAATGTACAGTGCATAACAAATTGCTGAAGTACGGAAAGTAGGCTAGAAAAAATCGGGTTAGTTTGACTTCGATTAACAGATCTTAATCATTCATACATGATTGGGTTTACTGGAACAGGCACTAACATTGTATAAAATATAACATCTTTTAAAAATATCTCCAAGTCTCTGTTGAGACCTGAAATATATGTAATTTAAAACTAAAACTAGAAAAACTGACAAATCAGAAAGGGTCCCGCAACGAATATATCCATCAGGTGCTGTACCACATAACTATGTGAATCTGATAGAGTAGTGGAATCAGCGTGGGTCATATATCCACTATTAATTTATTCCTGGACTTGACGATATCATGTGCCATGGAGAGTGCTGTCATCTAATTACTATTTAAATACAATTCAAGTCCCATAACTCTGTAATGATGAAACTGATAAATCTGTAAATCAAAAGGGGTCTTCTTCTTTCTAATCCAAGCATTACCTTTAAATTCCATAAAAATTTTCTCAAGTTATTGTGTGCCACAGAGAGTGCTATTGTTTTATCAATATTATAAAATTCTAAGTTACATAACTTCATAAGGTCAAAGTTGATAACTCTGATAATTGAAAGGGGTCTTCCTCTGCTTAATACTAGTATTAAGTATTAAAAAAAACTTCTGAAAATCTTATCAAGGAAAATATGCATGTGGCAGCATACTAAGTGCTGATGGATGAACAGACAGATGGACAGTGATTACTGTAGGGCACCTGCCATATGCAGGAGCTCTAATAAATCTACAATAAAACACTTTACAATACTAAAATAATACATGCAATGTTGTAACAGTGTCACATCAGCTGCCCCCGCGAAGTCGCTGGGCTAACCAAATGTCCTTGGGAGTCACTGTCACACGCTTGGCATGAATTGCACAGAGATGGGCATCCTCAAACATGAAAACTAGAAACGCCTCCGCTGCCTGCAAAATAAAAAAACCTCAAACCTAATTAACATTCTCCATCTCTAAACAAAGGTTAACAAAAGACCCAGAGGCCATAAAGCTCACCCGAGCCACCTTGCTCATAGAGTACCAATAGCTGCCCAACAATAAGCCAAGTCCTGCTAGTTAATCACTATATACACAACACAACACCAGGAGCTTGCGTACTAGTATTATTTTCACAAACTGTAATTCTTGTATTGTTCTTGTAAACATTCTACAGATTCCTAATCTTAAATCTTTAGATTTCTACTGTACACCACCTCTAATCCAAGGCACCATAATTCAGTTAGCATTTATATATTCATCATATGTATGCACGAAAAGTTATACAGTACAAGTGTAAATCTGCTGCTGACCTGCTCCGACTCCAGAGTCGCAGACCGAAGAAAATTGAATATATTCTACATGAAAACACTTCCATATCAATGACATGAACTGTATACTTGAAGTTTTTTTTTGTTTAACATTCCTATACTATGTAAAAATATCCAACACATTGTGACATTGATCAGGGCCTGGGGGACATGAGCAAGATATTTTCTCTCAAAATTTCTTACTTTTCTTTCTCTGTAAATATTTGAATCTCTAGTGTGCCCCCATCCTTGCCCCTTGGGGTCATGGTGTATAGAAACATTAACCTACACTGCAGGAGGAGGACATTTGTGTACTAAGAACAAAGTACGATTGTATACATAAAAAGACCCCAAATAATAAAAGATAAAAAACATATTTCAATAAGAATTTGATTGACACAGGGGCTATATGTTTTCTGAAAGGAAAACCCTCTGAATTTATGAATTTTTTCCATTGATTTTGGCATTTTTAACAATTTTATGCCAACTTCACGCTCCTGTCATAAAACACAAAGTAATTTTGGAATTAAATTAAATGTAGTTGGGTTTGCTTATATAATCCTTACTGGAATGTCAGATTTTGGGACTTCTACTGAAATCACCCATTTTCTGGGTCAGATGACGGCAGAAACTGTACCTGCTTTGATAAATTGTGCTCTTGTTGTTCTTGAAAAGATTTTTAAAGATATTTCATTACATATCTAAATTGACATCCTGGTCCCAGGTTTATAGTGTTTTAACATTTCTGAATCCACTCTACATTAGAATGCGTGTATATAACTTTAGTAAGCTTGAACCTTTTGGTTCTTCAAAAGATTTTTATAGATTTTTTTTTTTTTTTAAAACTCCACCTTGTTTTCATCATGTCATAATCTCCCATTGGAAGGGGACATGGCCTTTCAACTAAAACAAATAGGTTTGAATCATGCCAGGACAATTATTTCATAAATGATTTTTCTCCACATTTGTTATCCTACTTTCTTTATACTAAATGTATGTGGATACTCTGTAAAACTTGGACTAGGTACCTCTTGAAGAGCCATGATTGCACTGGCTTCCCCATCTTTGATCTCGGGGGCATAAAAAGTATTTTGTGCTGTATGATGGGGGGGGGGGGGGGGGGGGGGGGGGATTCTGATTTGGGGAATATTTCAAATTCTATGTTTCGAATAAATCAATTTGCTTGAGCTTCTATAGGTGCCTATAAAGCTTCATTATTTGCCTCTCTGAGTGGATAGGAGTGTACCATAATCACTTCTATGGGTGATCATCCTAATTTTCAAGGGCTTCCCTTTTCCCATGCATGATTTACTGGAACAGCCCCTCGCAACAGATACTACAGGGACCCTATAATACGTTTGTCCATCTGCAATAATTTGCAAGCGTTAATTCTTGAACAGTATGTTTTACTCTATATAGTTGCATAATATCATATATAGATAAGCAGATATGTTCTTTGACAATTTTTCTGCTTGTTTCTCTGGAGATTTGGGACTTGGAATAACAAAATGATAATGGTTATTGCTGTTCACATGCTGCATTGTAATTCAACAATCCTTTTATGGAATGTCATAAAATTGCATAGCAATGATAACCAACAAAAGTTATTCCTATCATAAAATTCATTTCATGCAGTTTTACAAAAATCTGAATTGTAAAAGATGAACATGTTGTATGTTTACAGTTATATTGTAATGTACTTCAAATCTATAGAAAATCTTTGAAATTATTGGACAACAACCTGTGAAGGAATCAATCACATTGACATTACAATACACATGATGCAAGTGTAATAAATCATATTCAAGAGAGCACCCCAGACTTTCTAAGAAAAACTGTAGGAAGCGTTTGCTATATCTGTATTACATGTACATATAAATGCTTGCATTTTAGTTCCTGAGAAATTCTTCAAGGACTTGGTCTATAGGGAGAGAATTTTCAATCATCAGATGAAGTCTCCATCGCCTCATAGATCACAATCCATATGCAAAAGCATCAGAGAGAGAGGGGGATATTTATTAGAAATCAAAATCTAACTTCCATGAGAAAAATTTGTATGATAGAACTGATTTCACAGGTACTAAATATAAAACAATCATGACCTCCTGATAAGATTAATTGACTGAGGTTGTTCAAAAGTAGGCCAAATTCTAAGGTCAAATATTTTGCTACAAAGAAAGGTCTTGTTACAAGGAATGAACAGATGAAATATGAAAGCCCTTGCACTAAACATTCAAAAGTTAAAATTTTCAGTTATTCAGATTGGAATGCACGTTGATAGGACAGAGGGCCTAATTGATAAAAAATTATAGGCCATTTTGGCCAAATTCCATGAAAACTTTAGGCCCTAGGTAATTATGAAGCAATGCTGCAAAATGAACTTGAAAGTTGAAACTAAATTTAAAGTTAAATACTAACTTTTTACTTCTCAAGTTTAATTATCATGACTGTTAATTGTTTGGAATTCTTCTCGGTCGCTTCCTGTGTTGCAGGGTATTGTTTGTTTGACGTCCCATGGATAATTTTTCACTCATATTGAGATGTCACCAGTTGTAGGTGAAGTACTATAAATTTGGACCTATGCAGCATGCTTAGCACTCAGGGCCATAGCATTGAGGGTTCTTTAACGTGTCAACACCTGCTGCGACATGGGACCTCTGTTTTTAAGGTCATATCTAAAAAACCAGTGACTCACTTCTAAGGCCAATTTTTTTTTTAAATTGGTTTACGGATATCAAAATTTTCAAATCCGTTCGGAGGAGGTAAAAAAAAAGTTCAAATGACAATGTTAAGTAATAGAAATGAACTTCATTTGAGGTCAATGTTTTATTATCAACTTTAATATTTTCACTGTCAACTTAAGACGGTGGTATATAGCGACTATTGTGCACCTTGGCAACAATACTGTTTCCTTCAAAAATGTTATTTGTTTATTAAATTAACTTTCTATCATTATCAAATGTTCATTGTTTACTGTCTAGTTATGTAAATCCCAAAATAAAAGAACCACATCGTTTTTCCATTCAAAAGATGGCATCCATGACGTATATAGGGACGCAATAATCACCTGAAGTACTAAAATTCTGACTGACTTTACCAAGCATATATTTTGTCTAAAAAATTACTTTTAAGTTTTAAAGTCTTATTTATGAAGTCAAGTAAAGTTACAATTAAAATTCACGAACCCTATAAACATTTATTCAAAAATTCTGAATTTTATATAGGTCAGATCAATTTATTGTTGGTAGTCAACAAATTTTATACAATGAATGAATTCAATAATGTTAAATATGTTTTCAACCTCCTTCAATATATGAAGAATTACACATATTAATTATGAAGAATATTTCTTTAAATTTCATTAATAAGAATTTAAAAGTGTATCCTCGGCAAAATGTATGCATGGTAAGATCAGGTAGAGATATACTTGTTTAGGTGATTAGTGCAACCTAACGTACGTCATTGAGGCCTTCCACAACAGCTGCCTTAGAAAAATAAAGAGAATCTTTTGGCAAAACAAAATCAGTAATAAAAACCTACACCAAAAGTGCAAAAGCAAGAACATCAGCACAGAGATTAAACAAAGAAGAATGAGATGGCTTGGTCACGTAATGAGAATGCCCCAGAACAGGATTCCCAAAGTAGCTCTACACTGGACACCACCTGGAAAGAGGAAAAGAGGCAGACCACGTACCACCTGGAGGAGAACCGTAACATCAGAACTAGAGGAAATGGGCTACTCATGGGGACAGGCACAGTATATTGCCAAGGACAGAGCTAGATGGAGACAACTTGTTGAAGCCTTATGTCCCACCGGGGATGAAGAGGATAAGTAAGTAAGTAACGTACGTCATGGATGCCATTGGGAAAAAGTTTTTGTTTTTATTTTGCGATTTACATATCTAAATGGTATGCAGTGCATAACTAATGCTAATTAGAATTTAGTTTCATAAACAGATAACTTATTGGAAGCAAAAAGCATTGTTACTAAGGTGCAGAATAATTGTTAGCACCGGCTGAAGTTGACTGATATTTCACACAATACACATGACACATAAAATACTGTCCCGAGATTTCGACCACAGGCACTATATTATGTTTACAGGAAGACAATTTTTTTTATTATTGATATTTAAAACGTCGAGTGTCTGTGATTTCGAAGGAGGTGTCTGTCCAAATATCCAGTCCAGCGGAATCTATTTTCTTTTCTTTTCAGCATCGGAAATATAAAAAGGAGTGAAAAACGATTTTATTTTTTTTCCCAACATCCCAAAAAATCAGTGCGACAGATCCGTAATCCAACTCCATAAAAAAAAAGCCTAAATTTAGTAAATGCCAAGCGTTTAGCGAAAGATCAATCACTGCCTATGTTTACATCTTGGGTTTGATGCAGCCACTGCATATAAGTGAGGTTCAAACTCATGGCCTCAAAGTTACGAAACACTGAGCTAGCAACAGAAAATCTTATGTTAAATAGGGTTTGCTGCCCATCATCATGCCAGGGTTCCCCCATGATTGGTGCTACACACAAACAAGAGAAGCAAGATCTCGACAAGGGTACCAGTGTATAATTATTTTCTCAAAGCAATTTTGATTGGACAAAAGCTTTTCATTAACCAATCAAAATCTTCTTTACAAACACGAGGTACTGTGAGCAATGCTCACTAAGAATACCCCCCGCTTACCCCAATCTCCCAAAGGGTGTTGGTAATAAGTATAAACTACCTCTTTTTCTGAGTGTAAAAAACAAATGGCATGACAAACCAAACCATATTGCTACTTCGATGTCCAGTGCGCGTGACCTTTGACCTTTTGACCCCAAAATTGATAGGGAACATCTTCATCCCATGGGTAGTCCATATGTATGATATGGTGACTGTAGGTGGAAAGGATAACGCTTTAGAGCCCGGAAACCATATTGCTACTTCTATGTCCAGTGTGCTTGACCTTTTGACCCCAAAATCGATAGGGAACATCTTCATCCCATGGGTAGTCCATATGTATGATATGGTGACTGTAGGTGGAAAGGATAACGCTTTAAAGCCCAGAAACCATATTGCTACTTCGATGTCCAGTGTGCTTGACTTTTGACCTTTTGACCCCAAAATCGATAGGGAACATCTTCATCCCATGGGTAGTCCATATATATGATATGGTGACAGTAGATGGAAAGGATAATGCTTTAGAGCCCGGAAACCATTGCGTCTACAGATGGACGGACAGACAGACGGACAACCCGATTCCAGTATACCCCCCACAACTTGTTGCGGGGGGTATAACAAGCGATTGAGTACTTGTATTATGGCAAACCAAAACAGATGGCAGTTATTTTCCCATGGCCAGTAAACACAACAAACGATTAGCCATACTGACTGAAAAATGAAAATTTCATAAGCCATTTTAACCTTTCTAGTGAATTTTAGTCGGCCATTTTTAATCTTTATCGGCCATTAACCAATGGTCAACACCAATTTGAATCACTGAATTTTTGTGGACAGACGAACAGACCAAAAACTATATGTCCCCGAATCTCTGATTACAGAGGCATAAAAAGGATATGCACATACCACTCTTGAAAAGGGGAGTTTCCTGATTAAAAGATTTGTTGTCTTCTGGAAATGTCGGATTTCTTGTAGGGCCTTCTGACCTGGCCTGTAACGTCTCTTTCTTGGTGAAGGCCTTTCAGTTTCTCTCCTAACATGCACTACAAATAGGACCGAAAATGCAAAATTCTAGACTTTGAAATAGAGATAGTTAAATATACAGATTTTACATGTATTATGATAGAACTTTTCCCCAGCAATTGCTAAAGCAAAGAATCATTACAACATGTGCATTGAATTATACCTGGTACTTTACTCTTGCGACGTCTAGAACCACTTGGAGACGACCGGTTTTGGTTATGACGTGGCATTACCTGAAATGACCAGAAAATACACTGAAACACTACAGAAGCTTTGACCACAGTCATCACACAATATAAAAATTAAAAATTTTCTGTGATGAAATATTGTCATTCATTCATTGAATGAAAACAATTTTTTTAAAGAGTGAAACAAGATGTGTTTGTGAAACACAAATGCCCCCGATAATGGCCAATTTTGAAGATGGCCAAGGTCACAAGGGCAAATATCTTGGTACCAGTAGAAAGATCTTGTCAAAAGAAATGCTCACAG
>NC_079165.1:85202689-85395189 GCF_947568905.1 Ostrea edulis | reverse complement strand
CTAAATAATTTATGGAATTGAATTTCTTTTGACTGCTCAGTAAATTGTCTGCAACAGTGAATTTGTTATATTACCACCCCACTTTATTGCCCAAATTTGTCTTGAACAAAAGTTGGCAATAAATCAAGGGAGAACTTACAGCTAGTGCTCTTTGTATGTCCAACTTTAAAAATAAAGATTATTTTTGAAATTTATTTATTATGCACAAGTTGTTTACGGAGGAATAAAGAAATCTTGACAATTTCATGTACCTGCAGTGTTCGAAATTAACAAAAGATCAATTCTACGTCAAATAGCATTGATCTATAGCAGTTGTAATTGAGATAGACAAAGCATGCCCATGTTCATGCAGAAAAAAAATTAATAGATGTAAAAAAAAAAATATGACAAAATTTTGGGTGCATAGAATCACCGAAATTATTAAAGAAATGACCAAAATTACCTATTTTTGTTTAATCATGGTGTAAAAATTGCAGCATGCTCGGAGAAACCTGCCCAATGTTCCATGTTGTACTTTCCAAGTACTTTAGAAGTAAACACCATTGTGTTATTTTTGCAATTTGATGAGGTCTATGTAATATTGTTTTGGCATAGACCCGAGGTCTTTACCAAGTTTTCAGCCAATCTTGATCACTGTGTCTGGTCCTATTATCGCGATAAATCGCGCGATGTAAATTAAAAATGATTTAATAGGCCCAATTCGCTTGCTGTTGCTATGACGCGAAAATTAATGGGACGATAGTTATATTTTAGGGAGGTCATACTCGATATATCTTTTACTGTTAAGTTTGAGGTAGATCTAGGTCTATTTCTTATCCAGGTATCAAGTCGCTGCAATATATTCAGCAAATGTAACAACTCATTGATACATGCAATTCAAATGAAAAAAACAAAGATGGTAAATTTTACCGTATATGTTTTGAATCTCGCATCTCTCAAAGTTCGCTTTTATTTACCCGACTTCTCTTATTTTCGAATTCGCCGGCATTTACGTACAGCGCATGCGCTGGAAAACCGATTTAAAAACGGTCGTACGTGAATGAACTCGTTCACAGAAGATGAGGAGTAAATAAGAAATCTGACGACGGCCGAAGTGTCTACGTCTCTGCTAAATTTCAATATTTTGTATTAATGTATCTGACATGCCAGGTATACATTAATTACATAATATGAAGAAATATAATATGTTACAATATTGATAGAAATACTTTAAAACTGACCTTGGACCTGCTATATATTCACGGGCACTGGAAGTTAAAGTAAATATATAGTATGTGCATGTATATTTTCTATACATCAGGGCCGTAAATTACATGGAGGCGGAGGAGGCAGCTGCCTCCTCCAACTTTTGAGACAAAAAAAATTAAAATTTAAAGTTCATTAGAATTTATGTTGTTTCCAATAACTAAGAACATGATACCTCCCTTAAAAAGCATTCCAAATCTTTCTTTTAGAATGAGTTAGTCAAGTAACATCTTAGAAGGCCCTAGAATCAAGGATTTTGCACGAAACGTGTTCAGTGTGCACAAAATGTGCTCAGCGTCTGGGGGCCTGGGCGCCCAGGCCCCCCGCCTAATTTCCTGCCTCCTCCAAATTGAAGGTTAATTTACGGCCCTGTACATGCACATACTATATATTTACATTAACTTCCAGTGTCCGTGGCTATATTCGACAGTCTTCTGAATACATCACAAAATTATCGAACATACATCACAAGATATTGAACGTACATCACAAGATATTGAACATATATTACAAGATATTGAACATACATCACTTGTAAGATATTGAATATACATCATAAGATTATCGAATATAACAACGTTTTACACACCATTCCCGAGCTAGATCAGCGACATACATGTATATATCATATGTACATGTAACATCATTTTTGTGAAAGATGGGGGGGGGGGGGGGGGGGGGGGTCAAGCACTTGATCTTTTGGGTATTTTTCACAATCTCCACCCACCCCATTTACACCTTTTGCTTGAGTTTTTATACATGACAATGCTTATTATTTATTACTTGTCCCCGAAGTTCTAGTCATTGTTATCACTAGCTGCAGATCTGTAGCCCTCTAGAATATTTTGTTCAAAGAGCTACAGTTCTGCAGCTATGTTATCACTATATACTCAAATCTGATTTTAAATACTAAAAAAGTTGAGTTAAAGGTTTTTCCCAATAGGCCAGAAGCTCTGCGGTAAATGGTGCAAACTCCTGCATTCTGAGCATTTCCTAGCACTTATTTTTCACGTTTAAATTGTCTGCTTCTTAAACAAATCTTTCATGTTACTTAAACTTTTTAAGAATTCTAAGTCATACAATTTTGTGTCTGACGAAAGGATCGTAAATATATATCAGTGTTTCGTCTTATTTATCCTAGAATTAAATGATACTGGTGTTAATGAATTTGAATGATGCAATAAGATGTAAGTACCCAACTTTTATATCATTTTGACTCAAAGTATCCCTATTCATTAAAATTGATATCTTGATTTTTTTGTTCCGCAAAAAAATGGGGCGGGGGGGGGGGGGGCTGGACCCCCTGCCCCCTCTGGATCCGCTCTTGAACATATATATGTCTCTATCTAGATTCAGAACCCTGTGGTTGCAAATTCATAATTTTGATACATCCCTTTCTATCTTAATTTCAAGTTCTTGTTATAGTATCACCATGGCCAATGTGGCCACACCATGGTACCAAAATCCTTACCAAGACCTGAGATAAAATAATGACGACGAACGCAGAACAACAGTAACAGGGCACCTGCGTGATTCAGATGACCTAAAAGAAAAGGTTTTTTCTAGTACAGTAGATTTAAGTACTCTCTCGCTTCTAGGAGTATTCTAAGATAAGTATTTGTCTATACAGATCATTTCTGAACATTAAAAAATAATCATGTATATGATAAACCCACTTCCGCCAGAAACACCATAGAACGTCACCCTTGACTAGCGAAGATCCTTCCGTCCCAGCCCGAGGTTGAACTCACGACCTCTACAAACAATCCCCCAACTTAATCGTCATTAAAATTTGTTATGAATTGATTAGTAATTGAACTTTCGCATAAAGTAAACGGGAAAAAAATGTTTTCAGCAAATCTGAAAGCAGGGCTTAATTTTCTTCACGGAGGGAATCATTGCATTCACAAAAAGTTGTCAGTCTCTCCACAAATTTTCACAATATATATGTATATATTTGAATTCCATTTCACAACATTGAAATCATTATTCAGCATTCTAGCCGTACCACGGCCATTCCAAAGATCAAAGGAATGCCGCAGTCATTATTCTACGATATACCTCTTATTCTCAAAATGTTAAGTACATGCAAGAAAACTCTGGCTGATATTGTGCGCGCGCTCTACATTGAATATGTTTCTCCAAGCAATATTCACCATATGTTGACAAATTTTCAACATTATAATTTCTGAATTCGCCATTTATTTGTTGATTTTTTTGGTTGTTCATCACATTCCATGCAGAGATGATACGAGTTGTAAGTCAAGAGCTTCACGTTTTGTCGCTCAAAGACGTGACAGTGGGAGGTCCTTATCGCCTAACAAAACACGGGACGTCAATTTTTTAGCTCACCTGAGCTGAAAATTCAAGTGAGTTTTGTCGGTTGTCTGTCCGCCTGTTTGTGAACTTTTCATATCTTCATTTTCTTCGCCAGAACCACAGGGCCAGGCTCAGGTTGGGGATAGGGTTATAAATTTTAATCAAACTTAATACAAATCATCCTTGGGAGAAGGTTTTATTAAAAATTGTTGTTGGTTTTTTTTTTCAAATAAGGGGCCATGTACCCTTCATAAAGGAGATGATAACGAAAAGACAAAAGCATATTTTAACCGATGCAGGACACACAAAGATGTGGCCGTCGGATGACATGAGATCTTCGTTTTCAAGAGGTCTTGTCTAGGAATATGTTTCATTGCATTTACTAAAAGGAGGTTTGATCCTACGTCAAACATTTCATCTTTTATTTTAAAAATGCCTGATTTATCATTTATACATATCATATCATGCACACTGAAACCAAAATACTTATTTTTAACAAGACTGGTAGATTTATTCAGGAAAACGTTCTGTTCAATGTGTTCAACATTATGTACAAATGTTTGGGAATTCCTTTCACCGCTTCTAGTTCGACTGCACAAGATGAACAAACACTGTTTATTTCACAGAACTTCGAGCACACAATTAACCAGTCATTTTATATGGTAGTGGAACTTGGCGACATTTTAGTCCATTCTCATCAAAGTTTAGAAAAGAAAAGACTGTAATTGATATCCTGAAAATTTTGAAATGTGAAAAATTGCATACTAAGTTCTGAAGACAAGTATGAGATGTGGTGTTAATAAGAAGGCATCGACTTATACAGATTTTTTTTCAGATCTTGATAGGTTTTCTCTCCTACAACTTGTTAAACAGAATGCTGAATTACTGGTACCGATTAAAAAAAACATGGCACCTTTTAACAATATAATATCAATTGCTTAATACAACATCTGAGGAGGAACTTCACAAAAACAATATTCCTTCCTGGTTTAGTACTATAAATGCCATTCTTGCATATTTCCCGAATATAAATTCTACAAAAACAAAGACTGTATCTGCGAACACTTGTAAGAAACAAGTACATACTGCTCTCAGATCATTGTACTTGACTCACTGGATTGATACTAGACAGGAATATTCTAAATTCAAAGCTTAAAACATATACTAAGTTCAAGTGTTCTTTTTATCAAAAATTATGATTACAGAAGAAGTTTCAGCAAGTTTAAAATTTCATGTCATAAATCAATCACCAGAAACAGAAACACACTCGCACATCATTGAATATGCCCACATTATAATTCCGGTGCTTTGGGTGGTGGAATGCATTTTATATTAGGTTTTGAGAAGTTTGGTGTTGAAATATTAGAAATGTTAAAAGTAATATATGAAGAATTGTCTAATTTCATTTGCCTACTATAGACTTTGACAAATTTATATGGTTAATAAATAATGAAAATATAAGTATTCTAATGTCTGTTTCCAAATTCATAAACTTGTATTGTTCATGTATATGGAGGTTTACATGTTATGTGTAGGTGTATTTATTATAAAGGCTAAACATTAAGGTTTCCCTTTTTTTTTTTTTTTAAATTGGGTGATTATAATTGTATGAATATTCTTGAACTAATATTCTTCAGTCGTGTTTATTTTTGATATAGAAATAAATAATATAGACTATATGTTCCCTGGGTACCTTTAGTAATGCTGATCAACTATATGTTGAAATTTTTTTGCAATGTTTATACATGTATATGCCCCTAGGGATCCTTTATTTGGCAATAAACTATCTGTACATGCGAAATGACAGCATTGATATCTTCTCTGAAATGTATCGATTTATTTCCTATCCTGATTGTACCACAAAAGCTCATAGAAAAGGTTCCATTGAACAAGAAGCTGCAATCTATCTTTATTGAGCTCATTATCATTAAATATTTATTGGCTTGATGAAATTATGACGATTTTAATTGGTTATTTTTAAAAAAATTCGTTAGATAATAAAATTCTATATATAGTTACAGAGGACCAGTCACGCGATCACGTGTTATCACGTTTCGCTTTACCCAATTAAAAAGAACCTATAACATTTATTATTTAGGTGTGATTGAAGTTCTCGGGGAAGATGCATCATTTGTCACTAATTACACAAGTTTTTGTGCATAATGAATAAAAAATAAGCTTCATGATATATATTCACATTGCAAATATTCATGCAATTTATTTATTTTCATTGGAGTAAAATATGTCATCCATATTTCATACTCCTATTAGAATTGTTTACTTTCAGCATTCATGATAGTTTGATCCAACGAATTAATTTGTATACATGTGTTTAATGCGGGTTGGTTACGGTAAGTTTTACAACTAAGAACGCAGAGCTTAGTGATGTCAAATTATAGGAGCATGAAATATAAAAATAACCAAACATACAAACCAGAATCGTTTTAACGAGATAAATAGTCGTTATTACGATTTAAGAAGGTCATAATCTAGCGAGATAAAAAAAGAATCAGAGTCGTCATATGGAGATAAAACGCCGATATACGACTTAAAAGAAAGTTAAAAGCAGAATGTAAATAGTAAATATTAAAAAAGTTCTATATTAAGGGGGCATGGACACGATTTCATCTGAAAATTATCATATCTTTTTTAATTTTTAGCTCACCTGAGCTAAAAGCTCAAGTGAGCTTTTCTGATCACCTGTATTCCGGCGTCCGTCCGTCTGTAAACTTTTAACATTTTTTACTTCTTCTCAAAAACCACTGCTCCAATTTCAACCAAAGTTGGCACAAAGCATCCTTAGGTAAAGGGAATTCTAAATTGTTAAAATAAAGGGCCAGGCCACCTTCCAAGGGGAGATAATCAAGAAAAGGTAAAAATAGAGTAGGGTCATTAAAAAATCTTCTTCTCAAGAACCACTAAGCCAGAAAAGATAAAATTTATAGATAAACTTTATTAGGTAGTGCAGATTCTAAATTTTTAAAATCATGGCCCCCGGGGGTTGGATGGGGTCACAATAGGGGATCAAAGTTTTACATACAAATATATAGGAAAAATCTTTAAAAATCTTCTTCTCAAGAACCACTGAGCCAGAAAAGCTGATATTTATTTGAAAGCTTCCTGATATAGTGCAGATTCAAGTTTGTTAAAATCATGGCCCCCGAGGGTCGGATGGGGCCACAATAGGGGATCAAAGTTTTACATACAAATATATAAGGACAATCTTTAAAAATCTTCTTCTCAAGAATCACTGAGCCAGAAAAGCTGAGATTTACATGAAAGCTTTTTGACATTGTGCAGATTCAAGTTTGTTAAAATTCTGGACCCCGGGGATCGGATGGGGCCACAAGGGGGGATCAAAGTTTTACATACAAATATATAGGGAAAATCTTTAAAAATCTTCCTCTCAAGAACCACTGAGCCAGGAAAGCTTATATTTATATGAAAGCTTCCTGATATAATACAGATTCAAGTTTGTTAAAATCATGGCCCCCGGGGGTAGGATGGGGCCACAAAGGGGATCAAAGTTTTACATACAAATATATAGGATTTTTTAAAAAAAAAATCTTCTTCTCAAGAACCACTGAGCCAGAAAAACTGAGATTTATTTGAAAGCTTTCTGATATAGTGCAGATTCAGGTTTGTTAAAATCATGGTCCCCGGGGATCGGATGGGGCCACAAGGGGGGATCAAAGTTTTACATACAAATATATAGGGAAAATCTTTAAAAATCTTCTTCTCAAGAACCACTAAGCCAGAAAAGCTGATATTTACATGAAAGCTTTCTGATATAGTGCAGATTCAGGTTTGTTAAAATCATGGTCCCCGGGAGTCGGATGGGGCCACAATAGGGGATCAAAGTTTTACATACAAATATATAGAAAAAATCTTTAAAAATCTTCTTCTCAAGAACCACTGAGCCAGAAACGCTGATATTTACATGAAAGCTTTCTGACATAATGCAGATTCAAGTTTGTTAAAATCCTAGCCCCCGGGAGTCGGATGGGGCCACAATAGGGATCAAAGTTTTACATACAAATATATGGGGACAATCTTTAAAAATCTTCTCAAGAACCACTGAGCCAGAAAAGCTGATATTTACATGAAAGCTTCCTAACATAGTGCAGAGTTAAGTTTGTTCAAATCATGGCCCCCCTGGGGTAGGATGGGGCCACAATAGGGGATCAAAGTTTAACATACAAATATATAGGGACAATCTTTAAAAATCATCTTCTCAAGAACCAATAAGCCAGAAAAGTTGATATTTACATGAAAGCTTTCTGACATAGTGCAGATTCAAGTTTTTTCAAATCATGGCCTATGGGGGTAGGATGGGGCCACAATAGGGGATCAAATTTTTCATACAAATATATAGGAAAAATCTTTAAAAATCTTCTTCTCCAGAACCATTGGTCCAAAGAAGTTCACATTTACACGAAAGCTTTCTGACATAGTGTAGATTCTAGTTTGCAAAAACCATGGCCTCCAGGGGTAGGTGGGGCCTTAATAGGGACTACGCTTTTACATGCAAATATATATGTAAAGTCTTCTGATATGGACTAAGGTGACTCAAGTGAGCGATGTGGCCCATGGGCCTCTTGTTAATGTTTACAATGCTTAACTAAGGTACTTCTCATTGTCAGCAAAAAATTGTCGAGATACATGGGAGATACAGAACTCACACTTCTTTGTTACATAAATAAGGCTCGTGTCATGTTTTTGATTACATCGGTTAAGTATACTAATAAAGTTTCCTTTGAAACATTTTTTTTTCTTCAATTGACAAGTTAATTCTTAACATAATTAAACAGTTTCTAGTGTTTGACACATCTCATTTTGTTTTAAACATGCTTTATTGTATTAAGGCAATCTACATGTAAAGAGCCTTGTTTACATAACAAAGAATTGTGAGTGTTGTATTTCACTTGTAACTCAACAACTGATGTTCAAATTTTGGTTGACCATTAGAAGTACTTTAGCATTGTAAACATTAAAAATCGAAAAATAGAATTTGAAATTTTCACTTCAGACCTTGCCCATGCCCCTTTAATGCTTTACAAAGAGGGCGAAATATAGGGAATACCTGTTATCCAAACCTCATGAACCGTGTTGTTTACACGATAAGATATTTAAAAACTACTAAAATACCCCTTTTTAAAGAATTTCATGTTTGAACATTGTGCTTTCACTTTTACTAAGTCACGCATCCACACACGCAACTCATAATCTTAAACAAAACCATAAAGATAAAGTTATGGATCAGAAAATATGCGGACATGCTATTCGTAAGGGATCTTCTATTCGTAAGAGATCTTACTTGCAATACTGAGAAAACTAATGAATATCAAAGCATAAAAGCATTCCATCACATTTTAAATACTAATGAATTAAAAGGTTACGGGGATGGAAAACCGACACCCCAATGACGTGCAGGGACAGGGATGGTAGCTTAATGAACAGTAGAAAATAAGTGTGCATTTTGTATGCCAAATTAAAACTATAATTCTTCCAGAGACCCACAGCACACACCCAGAGAGAACGGAATGTCCAATTATGAATTTCTGAAAATTACCTGGATATTCAAATTAAAAAAACAAAACAATGTTTTTGTAATAGAATGAAAACAAATCATGATGAAAGATATTTGATTAAAAAAATTGGACGCTTTGAAAATTAAGATGAAAGAAATTCATTTGCAGAAAGCAACAAGATCGACAGATAGTGGAGAGTTAAGCTAACTAGAAAATTGAAATGCAAATGAGACACACAGACCTCATTATTTTTTATGGAATGAAATATTAATAATAAAAGGAATTCCGGTTTGGTATGAATGTCAACTGTGGTTCTTCTATTAAAGTGACTAAAATACAACCTCAACCATTTTTCTATTCTTATACACTGATACATAAAGACAGAAACTCGGAATAGCGATTTCTTATCTCGTTATTGCGAATAATCATCTTACAACTTTTTATAGTGTTATTACAATTTAAATCATCTTTAAGATTTTATTCACCCTCCTAATTTTACCTCAATAGATTTTCGTAGATAAATGAACTATGCTTAACAAATGACACAAGTCAAATTATTAGTATACCAATATTTTGAAAATGAAAACAAAAAATGAAATTTAAAAAAAAAAAATTGAAAAAAGGGAGAAAATTGTCATTTTCAGAAGTCATGAACGTAGTGTTGAATAGAAGAATATGAAAGTCCGGTACTTCTCCCATAGTGAAACTCCCTCTCCCCCCGGAACACTGGCCATATAGTATATAGTGAAACTCCCCCTTCCTCCGGAAGACTGGCCATATAGTATATAGTGAAACTCCCTCTCCCCCCGGAAGACTGGCCATATAGTATATAGTGAAACTCCCCCTCCCCCGGAAGATTGGTCATATAGTATATAGTGACCCCCCCCCCCCCCGGAGGACTGGCTATATAGTGAGATTTTCTACGGAAGACTGGCTATATAGTGAAACTCCCCCTCCCCTCCCGGAAGACTGGCTATATAGTGAGACTTCCCCCGGAAGACTGGCTATATAGTGAGACCCCCTCTCCCCGGAAGTCTGTCTATATAGTGAGATTTCTCCTGGAGGAAGTCTGGATTATTAAATGAGACTCCCCCCCCCCCCCCCCCCCCAACTATCAGTACTGAGGCTTCCTCCCTACGAACTTGGTCTAGATTTCCACCGAAAGACTGGCTATGGCATTTAGTGAGTCATTCCCCTTAAAAGGGTGGCTATATCCTCTAACCACTAGTAAAGAAACATCCTCACAATACACATAAGTAGTTAATTGCAATTTTATCAATGTCTTTGATATATTGATTGCACCGGTAACTTCTTTTACCAGTCATTCAACTACTGAGTTGAATGCTTATTGCGCATTTGTTCAAGGGATAAAATGCATCTTCAAAGGAATGTAAACAAATGTGAACTAATTATATCATCTATTATTCAAAATAAAGATTATTCCTCGCCATTAATGGAATAATTATACCATACACTGAATTGAAGATACTTTTTGAAATAATTCAGAGTTCTACTTGTGTTTTAAGTGATGTCATCATTGATTCAATAAATTCACGCTATATACTAGTATATGTAAACGTACAATCGAATGTAGGATATCTTTAAATCAGTTACTACATGTAATATCTTAATGTATGAAATAAATACGAAAGCCTATTGGTGTCATGTAAAAAAAAATCACATTCCATTATCTCGTAATTATGAGAAAAGATCTCGAAATTACGAGAAAAGATCTCGTAATTACGAGAAAATGTTCTCGCAATTATGAGAAAATATATGTATATAAAGCCGAGTTTAGAACTTATGGATTGTCTTGGAAGCGTTGGATTTGGTAAACGGGAAAATGTGCGATTTGAACATATGATTTTATCGAAACGTTATTTTGTCATACTGTACGAAAACTACGAAAGCCTATTAGTATCATGTAAAAAATAAATTCATATTCCTTTGTCTCGTAATTACCAGAAAAGATTTCGTTATTACGAGATTATCATTTCGAAATTACGAGAAAATATATGTATAAAAAGCCGAGTTGCACAACTTATGTATAGTCATGGAAGTGTTTGATATGGTAAACGGGAAAATGTGCGATGTGAATAATTCTATCGAAACGTTGTTTTGCCATCTTGAGATAATCTTTTAATGCTCAAATGTTGGAAATAAAAAAGATACTCAACAAGTTACTATTTCCCACTATGTTGCTTGGTTAGCAAATCGAAATGATCTTATTCAAAGTTTAGTTACGGATAGTTTAGCATTCCCGCAGGAACGCTAAACATCTATAGTTTTAGTTCAGGGTTAAAATTTACGTTCCGGTCCGCGTAAGTTTAGTTCCGGTCATAATTTTTGTTTCGGGAACACACTTTTAGAAATGTAAAATGCATATGTTTACTCACATTTCTTATGGGTTTTGGTTCTTTCATCGGGTTAATATACAATAATATCAAAGACTAATATCATCAGAGTCGGATTATTTAGTTTCGTTTATTTTTGTGTTTTCAAAAACCAAAAATTGTGAGATCACCAGGTGTCTAGTCTTGTTTTATTACGGATGTTTATCTCCAATTCAAAGGATTGTAAACTGGAGGTGTGAAACCTGTATGGATAGAGTTGTAATGTGACTCCTTCTGCAAAATGTACCGACACAAACCCTCACCATTATCAAATGTACACGTAGCATCAGATACTGATACTCATATCTCGCGTAGGAATGGGACTTATTGAAATAAGTTTGGATTTTTATTTATCTATTCATTTTTTTTTTAACAAACCTAGACTATATACACAAATGTATGCAATATTTTTGTTATGTTATTGATTAATGCTCTTTAATGATCATTTCATTTCATTTACATTCTATGATATTGCATCTACATGTAGATGTTTTTAAAGGGGGGAGGGTTACAAATAACGTTGTGCACAATAAGTTTTTTCTTTTGTTTTTTAATTGTTCTTTTTTCAAAAAGGCATTTTTCAATTAAATATATATCTAGCTAAACACATTATAATCTGAATCTGATCAATCTCATACTAGTAAATCCCATTAACAAATACAAACGTGAGAGTCAATCTAGTTAAATACGCTCACAATCGCTACAATAGAGTATACGGCGAGTATCTGATTTTGATTAGTCTAGTTTGTGTAAAATACAAAGGTTATCTTTTGATAGAACATTTTTTCCAATATCATTCCCAATTTTCTATGGACTGGCCGGTAAATAATTTCTAACTGAGATTCCTATATGAGATATTTGTCGAATACAGACATATTACAATCGGATGGTTTCGAAACGGGTGGAGGTACAAACATAAAGGTTGAATCCCTAAACTCAAGTGTATAGATCTACGGTATTTCACCGTCACTATCCACGGTGTTGCTAAACTGGCAATTTCTCACAGAAATTAAAACGATGATATACAGGCGTAAACAACTACAATGTACAATTGTCTCAGATGACGTCATAAGAAAGGGCGGCAATTCCTTCATTCGTTTCTATAAACAACGATTTTGGAATAGGTATTTTGCGCATTTACCTGGATTTAAAAAAAATATAAACACATCAATAAGCTTTTCAAAACGGGTTTTAATGAATTATAAACTTTATTTTCAAATTTATTTTTACTACACTGTAGTAACTTACTACAGTAATTAATTGGTTATACGTGTATTTGAATATTCTGTGGAACAAATTGTTATCTATGCATATTTTTGTATACATTATATTTTCCTGGTATTGTAAATAAAATCCATGAAGACTGATTGTGAGGTTCCTCAAATTATACAAAGTGCTACTCTCCCATTGCCTATTTTGAAATAAACATGGATTGAACTCATGAAGACTGCGTGACTTTCCGGTGCTTTGTGAGATAGGGGATATCCCGATGGTTTGCACTTGCTGAAAAGATTCTAAACGTCATTTTGTAAGGACGTTGTCATAGTCGTAATCTTATTATTAAACCATGTTATATACATATTACGGAAAGCTATTACTTTTGGTAGTTTGTAAGTACCTTAAAATGTTCAAATCGACATATTTGATGTTATCCGGAATAAGTTTTCAATCACTATTCTATTTTTACATTTTGATCAGGTTCACAAGGTGATGCGTTTATATTTGCAACACGTCCCGCACAGAGCATCACCACTCGTTTACCAAAGCACTGCAACATACGTGGTATTTATATTTAAAAATCCACCTATGACGTCATTCTTTTGTTCGAACACTCCATTATTTTTCAGGAATGGAGTGTTCGGAAAGTAGGTCAACCTTTATACAAGTAGATATAAATGCATGCAACAAAAGAATGAAAAACGTAAGACATGATTAAAATGCACAAAGTTTAGTTTTTATTAATGTTTACATTACATTACAGTAGCTGCAAAGGTGGATTTTAAGTGGGTCAATGTACTTGTATCACTCCATTCCTTAAAAGCAACAGACCTCGGCCACTTCGGGGCCTCGGTCCATTACTTTTAAGGAATGGAGCAATACTCGTACATTAACCCTTACATGATATGAAATATAACAAGTGATAGCACGTCATTGTATGTAATAGAGATAATGGAATGAATACTTCGTGGTGTTTAGTGCACTTTATATACTAGCGGAAAAAGAAACTGTGCATTATAAAATTTAGTATAGTTTTTCTATATTTATTGTTTATATTTATAAAATCTAAACAATCGATAAAGGTGATGTTTTTGAACAATATCGGATAGTACCCGACTCAGATGCACATACTTTTTCATGGTTACTGAACACGTTGTTTCTGGAAGTGTTCGTACGCACGAGTTTTACTGGCCAATACTGTTTGGAGTAAAAAGGTTTGTTTGGACACTATTCGTTAAGGAAAACACTTAAGTTTTGACCAAATTTACCCTTCTGTTACGCCACGACTCAGCGAAAACCAACGTAATCGTGCTGTTGGGATGCTTCAAGCTGGAATGGCATAAAATTAATCGTAGCAAGACACTTTGGAGTTAATCGGAATACCATCCAGTCATTATGGAGACGTTTCCAATAATCTGGTAACACTCAGGATCGACCACGTTCTGGGCGTTCTCGTGTGACGTCGCGTCGACAGGACAACCACATTAGACTTGTGCACATGAGAATCGTTTCCAGACAGCGAGTTTGACTGCTCGTATAATTCCTGGACTTCGACCAATCAGTCCAAGAACTGTGCATAAACGACTGCGCGAGCATAACATCAGACCAAGACGTCCAGCGGTGCGCCTAATACTGTTTCAACGTCATCGTATCGCTAGACTAGCGTGGTGCAATCTGATTAAAATTAGATCCTAGAATACGCTCACAATCGCTACACTAGGTAGTGTAGCGATCTAAGTGAGCGGATGTCAGGATCTGGTTTTAATCAGATTGGGCGTGGTGCAGACGACATCTGCGATTCAGAATACAGGACTGGGCCAATATTTTGTTCACTGATGATTTCACTTTAATAGAAATGACGGTCGTTGTAGAATGTATCGTCGCGTTGGGGAGCGGTACCAAGACGCTTGTGTTGTGCAACGTCGACAATTCGGTGGAGGTAGCGTTATGGTGTGGGGTGTAAAAACAGCACATGGAAGGACCCCTCTAAAAATTGTCAATGGAAATCTCACCGGCGTACGCTATCGAGACGAAATTATTCAGCGCCATGTGATACCTTTCATACAGAGACAGCAAAATCACACCACTCTGCAGCAAGACAACACAAGGCCACATGTTGCACGTGTAGTCAGGAACTTTTTTGTTCAACAGAATGTAGATGTCTTACCTTGGCCAGCTGTTTCCCCCGATTTATTGCCGATCGAGCACATCTGGGATGAAATGGAACGACGTCTACGCCGTTTACCAAATCAGCCAGTGACATTGGCTGATTTAGGCCAGGCTTTAACCAACTTCTGGAACAATATCCCTAAAGCATTTTTTAACACTTTAGTGGCATCAATGAGGTGCCGTTGTCAAGCATGCGTGAATGCAAATGGTGGTCACACACGTTATTAACTTTGTTAATTCAAGTTCGAATATCAGTGTCTTTCGAGTGTGCTGAAATTGACGTTATTCGACGTTAACATTAATGGATTATGAAATGTTGTAACGAATACATTTGTTAACAGTATTACAAAAGATAAAATTTGTTCATTGTTATTTTTTAAATTATTTTTTCATATATTAAATAATGCACAGTTTCTTTTTTCCACTAATAGTGGAGTTTTACGAAGAGGTTTACTTTTACAATCGACGGCTGACTTTTACAATTTAAAGGGATCAGCTCCAACTACAGAAATTGGACCGAAATGAATATACAGACTACCTCAGTAAAAACACCAAAACCGACAATTATGTTTATTACAAGAGTATTGTAAACTCTTTAGCAACTCATTCTTTCTACATTTGTTCGACACTCTCACAATGCACTACTCGTTTTAATATTTCATTAAGTGAAATTTATCGATATTCAAATGTATGTATGCGATTTATTAACTGCGAATGACGAGCTGAGAAATGCATGAAGAGATCCAGAAAATTGCCATAAAAAGTGTTTTTAAGCTTTTCTGTATATCATAAGTGTATCACAGCGCATTCATTGTAAGCAGACGACCTCAAGTTATCCTGCCATTTCTAAATAATGTGTCATCAGCCCTGAAAGCTTAAAAGTTCTCTATACTTCACATCTTTTGACACACTGTTTTTTCCTATAATAGCTCTAAAACTTCATTGTTATTTCGGATTTCAAACATTTCGGTTGAGCATCACTGAAGAGACATTATTTGTCGAAATGCGCATCTGGTGCATCAAAATTGGTACCGTATAAGTTTTACATTTTTATCTTATGATTCTAGCTTCCCAAGGAACAAAGCAACCCTTACCTACCCACCCACACAAATACTTTTGGACGGCAGCTCTATACTAGACCAGAAGTTGAGGGATAGGCTTGTTAAGAAGTATTTTTTCATAGCCCCTCCCCCTCAAATGCTACGTCTTTGTTTCCATCTCTTTCGTGTTGAATATCTAGGTTTAAATGTAAATACAACCAATAAGTGATGTGTAATTGTATACATGTATACGTATATATGTACATACATATATCAATATACATAGTAGAATCAACAATGTTTGTGGTAATGACTCATGAAAATTTGGTCCCCATGAAAATCGACTACACCCTAGTATACTTTATACATTATCGATATAAACATTTGACATCTTGTTTGTTCCTTAGAAATGCCGTACCTTGTGGATATCCGGGTTAGAATAGGTCCTCTGCAATACCCCTTGCTTGTCGTAAGAGGCGACTAAATAAGACGATCCTTCGGATAAGACAGGGAAACCCGAGGTCCCGTGTCACAACAGATGTGGCATAATAAAGATCCATCCCTGCTCAAAGGCCGTAAGCACCGAGCATATGCGTACATTTAGCAGCCCTTTGCCGGCGATAGTGGCGTCCCCATATGATTGATCGGTTGCTTTTACGTCTCTTCCTGGATTGTTTCACTCATATTGAGAGGTCACCGTCTGTAGGTGAAGTACCACAAATGTAGACCCGGCCTATGTTTAGCGCTCAGCGCAGTAGTAGAGTTCTTTATCGTGCCAACGCATGCCGCGGCACGGGACCTCCGTTTTTAAGGTCATACCTGAACGACCCGTGATTCTCACTTCTAAATGTCGAGCGTTTGGCGAAGGAGCAATTACTACTTATTCTAACGCCTTAGGTTTGCCATATGAGTGAAAAATTCTTGAGAGGGACGTTAAACAATGGCCATGGCACGAGCGGGGCTCGAACTCACGACCTCCTGGTTACGAAACGAACATTCTACTACTGAACTACCGCGACCCCATATGAGTGAAAAATTATCGAGTGGGACATTAAACAATATATACAACAACTGAATGTGGTAAAGTCTTTGAATTTTGCAAATACCACTTCCAATTTTTTCATATTTGGAGTTGGTCCCTTTAAACTGTAAAAGTCAGCCGTCAATTGTAAAAGTAAGCCTCTTCGTAAAACTCCAATATTTTTTTTTTTTTTTTTTTATATTTTTTTTTTAAACATACACACAGTATATATATACATACATTCTGCAAAGAAACTTGTACAAAATGTTTATAAGAACTATCAAAGGTATATGTATATATTATTTTCTGAGAGAGAGAGAGAGAGAGAGAGAGAGAGAGAGAGAGAGAGAGAGATGAGTTCAGTCATTATTTAATATATTTTAAAAGGGTACATATATATTGAAATTTATAAAAAAGATAATTTTTAAACAAACAAAAAAACAAAACAAAAAAAAAAACAAAAAAAATAAAAATAAACAACAACAGCAAACAAACACTCAATGAAATAATTGATTCCAGCGGTTCCAGCAGGTGTCAAACAAATCTTTTTCACCATTTTTATATGCAATATGTCTTTGAGTTTCATAAAATGTGTTCATTAGCGATATCGCAACATTTACATTCAGTGTCTTCCCTTTACACCTCATAGTATAGATATAATATTTCAGCCAAAGAACAAGATTATTTTGTATAGTTTTCTTTTCATCCAAAAATAAAATTATTTTTTGTTATTGATATTTGAAGATTGGTCTTATGTTCAAAACAAACTTCAAATTCTCTTAAGAATTGCTGAACACTATCACATTCCCAAAACAAATGTTCAATTGTTTCTTCTTCTATCTGACAGAATGTACAATTCTTATCATCTCTAATTTTGATTTTGAATAAGTATGAGTTTGAAGCTAAAATTTTGTTCAGAATTCTGTATTGAAACCACTGCAGTTTACAATTACTTGTATCTTTAAAGAGCAGTCTGAAGATCATTTTCCATTCTGTGTCATTTAATTCAAATATTTCATTCCACTTTCTTTTACCAGTAGGTTCTGTGCAGTTTTGATTGAGAAGAGTATAAAATTGTCTTGATTTTTTGCATCGTAGAAGAGTGTAAAACTCCAATATGAAAGGTGAAGATAACGAATCGTGCTTAGAGCTGCCATGGTCGTGTCCGCTATATTTTATTGTATATGTTTTTAGCGCTCATATAACTCTTCCCAAAGCACCAAACTGTATACAATATCATTACTATAACACATGTGCTACCTTTTATTTCATCTTTAGGAGTAGGGCTAACGGTACCCTATTTTGTTATTTATCATATATTGTGATCATCTGATCAGACACAAGCTGTTTATCTTACCGTTGCTTTCTGTATCATTATGCACTTTTTGAAAATTACTAGTATGTTGCATTTACTTTAGAAAATATTTTTTGTATTGAGTCAAATGCTGTCTGACGTTTTTCGTGTCGATTGTTAGGCCATTCTTCACACACTGATTTTGATTACGGATTACTCCGTTACATGATCAAGATATAGGGTTCAAGGTGGGTGTGACCGCTCCACAGGAGATGCTTACTCCTCCTAGGTATCTGATCACACCTCTGGTATAACCAGGGGTCTGTGTTTGCCCAACTCTCTATTTTGTATTACTTACAGGAGTTATGGGATTGATCACTGTTCTTTCATGCTTTCTTGTGAAATGAATAGCTATTCAGCGAGTGTTTTACATTGTGTAGAGGGAGTGAAAGGCATACGGGAGCTTATTCATATATAAGATTATCTCTATACAAGGATTTTTATTGAAGTATATGGAGCTAGTTGGTCGAGTAATCAATGCCCGTTTGATCACGTACGAACCAAACTCAAACTCCAGCAAACGTTTTACATTGTTCTCTGTTCCTTATATTCACACCGATATTTAAAAAAAAACAAAAAAACACCATCCACCATCCTTCAAAATTACAATTCTAAGTAATACACTGTGTGATTAGGTCATGGGTGACGTCTTGAAAAATTAGAAAGTTCACTCAGAAATGAATTAGTATGATATTTACGAAGTGCATCTTTGGAAATCATCGCAAATGTAATCAAATGGTAGAAATATATAATATATTCGCATTTACTTGCTTCGTTATAGCTTAATAAACAAATTTCGTGAAATTTTATGTTTACCTAAGATTTTACAACAAAGAAGTCAAATTCTATAGTATATCATGAGTACTGAACAGATTTACCTGTAAATGCCAATCTTGGACTATTTCGTCTGTAAAGAGATTTAAGATATTTGTAATGTGATAAGAAACATGCTTTTTTTTAATTTTATTTTTTTAATCTTTCCCTCTTTCGTCATGTTTATTTAGCCTTTGTGCGTCACATCACTGTCAGAATCGGGTGTGATGACTATTACATCGATCATATTCCCTTGTTCATTTTGGTTACATTGTTTCTATTCTATTACAAATCTGTTTGAATTTTAACAGGTTTTGGTTTTAAGATTTCACTTTTTCATGGTATTATTTTCATGTAAGGAGGAGGGTGGTGGTTTTAATCATTTCCAAATGATTTCCAAAGATGCACTTCGTAAATATCATACTAATTCATTTCTGAGTGAACATTCTACTTTTTCAAGACGTCACCCATGACCTGAACATCATCAGTGATATCATCCCTGTCATTAGTGACGTCATCCCTGTCATTCTTTCCTGAGGTGATTCCTATGGATTTGTTGTCCTTTTATGCTCTCGGTAGCAGTCACAATACATCTTGTATTTGGCACTAGTTCCGGATTTTTCACCGATATCTGATAAATTTCTTTATATGCATCCTCTTTCGAAAGGTCGTTGGTCTCTTCCCAGGTACATTGTATCTGGGTTCTCTCTTCCACCAATAAAAACTGGGCGCCACCAGATAACTAAGAAATTGTTGAGTGTGGCGGAAAACATCAATCAATCAACCTGTTGCTGGACTCTTTCCGTTTCTTATCATTATTTCATCAGAGGAAATTTCGTCCTATTAATTCGAAATTTTCACCGCCAGTCACTACATTACATGGTCTCTGCTTGTCATAAATCAAACCGTGAAGCATTTTAAAATCAGAACAAATCCTTTTCATTCAGGAATTGATGAAATGCAATTTAAAATTTCAGACTTTTCTTGTACTTTCTACGTAGACTATTTTCCAAAGCACAGTAATCCATTCTAGTAATTGCACCTCCAAATGCAGTCTGATTAAAACCACCCCCTCCTCCTTACACTACAAATGTAAGGAGGAGGGAGTTGTTTTAATCAGACTGTTCCAAATGTAAAAACAAAAATAATTAAAATAAGTAAGAAAAGGTTATCGGAATTAGTTTTTATTGTTATAAAATTTAGATGAATTTTTCATTAACCTACATTAGTTACTTTTATAAATGCAAAACTAGAACGTTCGGAAACTATCGGAATCGTACTTATCCTTAAGTAATGCTTCATTAATCCACGGTCGATGGATTCTTTCTTACTTTTCTGCAAAAACAAAAATCTCACTACGAACAATTGAAGCTTTACATGTATGCATAATATGAGAAATGATATTTTATTGCCAGAGTCGATATGCTTGAAATGTGAAAGACCCGGCTTCTATCCCTTGATGTACTGTAATGATATCATCAAGGGCGACTACTGCTACACAAGCATTATTCGTAATGCCTCGGGGATATTTACTGCAAAAGGGTATGTATAAACGTTGTCACTCTTAATGATAACAGGGACTGAATGACTTGTAACAGGATTGGGCAAGTTAACCCAGAAGCTCAACTGGTAGAACACCCGCACGATTAACCGGGGAGGGGGTGTTCCAGGGGTCAAGTGCCAACCCCTCCGATACTTTTTCCTTCCTGTTACAAACGATTTTTCACTCACATGAAGACGTCACCAGCTTTAAGAGAAGTGCCACATATTTGTTTACCTATACGGTGTGCTCAGGGTCATAGCATTGAGGGTTCTTTTACTTGCAAAACACCTACAACACAATATCTGTTTTCAAGGTCTTACAGAAAAACTTTTTTTTACTTATAATCGCTACCTATGTCAATACAGTCACTGTTTTTGTCGATACAATTACTACTTATGTCGATACAGTCACTACCTATGTCGATACAGTCTCTACCTATGTCGATACAATCTCTACCTGTCTGTACAATCACTAGCTTTATCGATATAGTCACTACCTATGTCGATACAATCACTATGTATGTCGATACAGCACTACTTATGTCGATACAGCACTACTTATGTCGATACAGTCACTACCTATGTCGATACAATCACTACCTATGTCGATACAATCACTATGTATGTCGATACAGCACTACTTATGTCGATACAGTCACTACCTATGTCGATACAGCACTACTTATGTCTATATAGTCACTAGTTATGTCGATACAGTCACTACCTATGTCGATACAGTCACTACCTATGTCGATACAGTCACTAGTTATGTCGATACAGTCACTAGTTATGTCGATACAGCACTACTTATGTCTATATAGTCACTACCTATGTCGATACAGTCACTACCTATGTCGATACAGTCACTACTTATGTCGATACAGTCACTAGTTATGTCGATACATTCACTACTTATGTCGATACAGTCACTAGTTATGTCGATACAGCACTATGTATGTCGCTACAGTCACTACTTATGTCGATACAGCACTACTTATGTCGATACATTCACTACTTATGTCGATACAGTCACTTCCTATGTCTATATAGTCACTACCTATGTCGATACATTCACTATGTATGTCGCTACAGTCACTACTTATGTCGATACAGCACTACTTATGTCGATACAGTCACTACTTATGTCGATACAGCACTACTTATGTCGATACAGTCACTAGTTATGTCAATACAGTCACTACTTATGTCGATACAGTCACTACTTATGTCGATACAGTCACTACTTATGTCGATACAGCACTACTTATGTCGATACATTCACTACTTATGTCGATACAGTCACTACCTATGTCGATACATTCACTATGTATGTCGCTACAGTCACTACTTATGTCGATACAGTCACTACTTATGTCGATACAGTCACTACCTATGTCAATATGCTTCCCAAAAGACTTTAATGATGGTCAATATCATTGGATTTTTCGTGAAAAATCAACTAAATTCATACAATTAAAATATCTGAAAAATAAAATACATTACAAGATATAGAATATGCTTCACAAGATTATCGAACATACATCACAAGATATAGAATATACATCATAAGATATTGAACATACATCATAAGATATTGAACATACATCACAAGATATTGAATATATATCACAAGATATTGAATATATATCACAAGATATTGAACATAAACACAAGATATTGAAATGCATCACAAGATATTGAATATGCATAACAAGATATTGAACATACATCACAATATATTGAACATATATCACAAGATATAGAACATATATCACAAGATATTGAACATATATCACAAGATATTGAACATACATCACAATATATTGAACATATATCACAAGATATAGAACATATATCACAAGATATTGAACATATATCACAAGATATTGAACATATATCACAAGATATTGAACATACATCACAAGATATAGAACATATATCACAAGATATTGAACATACATCACAAGATATTGAACATACATCACAATATATAGAACATATATCACAAGATATTGAACATACATCACAAGATATTGTACATACATCACAAGATATTGTACATACATCACAAGATATTGAACATACATCACAAGATATTGAACATACATCACAAGATATTGAATATGCATCACAATTATATAGAACATATATCACAAGATATAGAACATATATCACAAGATATAGAACATATATCACAAGATATTGTACATATATCACAAGATATAGAACATATATCACAAGATATTGAACATACATCACAAGGTATTGAATATGCATCACAAGATATTGAACATACATCACAAGATATTGAACATACATCACAAGATATTGAATATGCATCACAAGATATTGAACATACATCACAAGATATTAAACATACATCTCAAGATATTGAATATGCATCACAAGATATTGAATATACATCACAAGATATTGAACATACATCACAAGATATTGAACATACATCACAAGATTATCGAATATAACAACGTTTTACACGCCATAGTCCTTGATAACTTCGAAAAGTATTATGCGATTTTCCCTTTATTTCTGTTAGACCAGCCACGTCCTCGTTTTGCGATGCCAACAAGTACAAGAGCAGTCTTGCGAACCCCTCCTGCAGGACCGGGAACATACCGGAAGGGACAGAATGCATCGACTGTTGTAAACAGTACAACTGTGACCCTAATGACCTTTACTGCAACAAGCATATCATACAGAGCGTCCACATGCCGTGTAAGCTATCACAGCCCCATATGTACAAACTAAAATACAAGTTATATCAATAATAAAATGCTTTCTTTGTTGTTTCATCGGGTGATGAAGGTAGGTAGCATTGCAGAAAAATGCATAACCCGCGTAAGCGGGTCTTGCAATTTTTTTTTCACCCGATGAAACATCAAAGAAAGACATTTTATTGTTTATATTTATATTTTTATGCATTATTTAAAAAACATAAACTAGAATTAAGATCTTAAATATCATATGGTTGACCCATTTGTTACGTCAAATTGAACAGCCAATGCAATCTTTGACCTTGAGAACACTCCATATTTGGTAATGATTTTGCAGACAGGTGGTACTAGAAAACCGAATCGAACTAGTATGCAACAAACACGGATTTATTGCATGATGAAAGCAATGCAAATTTCAAAAGACATATAAAAGAAAAGATTCAGTGAATGTAAATATGATGCAGTGTAATTGTATTTCCAGGGGCTCAATTTTCATATTCCACGAATTTCAAACCACAATAATATGCACAATCTATGCAATTCGTTGATGTACAAAAATCATATCTACGAAATTACATCCCAAAGAATCAGTAAAATCTCCATAACCCACGAAAATTGGCCACGCCGAATGTTGATAGGGAAGTCGAAATTTAAAAATAAAATGATAGCGTGAATCCGATTTATTGGCAGGGATGGGGGTTACATGTTTTATTCTCTGTCGTAAATTGATTTATCTTAAAGTTTACTTTTAAACATAAGGAGTTTTATCCCCCATCTAGTTACCGTGACTACAGTAAAAACCACACCAACAGTTGCCACGACAACGGTCCCAACAACAACAACAACAACGACACAACCGACCCCTGCTCATGGTACGTATTCCGGAGATCTGTGTTCTCACCAACCTGGTTTTACAGTAAGCTCTGAATTTGTTCCTGTTTTAGTTGAAAGATTATTTTTACTGAATTTAGACACAAAAGAATAATTTTTCCTTCTTTTTCAATATGAATATATTCATGAATGGTACGTGTTTAGAGGGGAAGTGCCAAGTGTCGTCGAAATAATGTATCGCGAAATATAGCAATCTGCAGTACACTCATATATCTTAACTTCAATTTCTCGCGAAATATAACGGTCTACATTGCTTTGAGCAACGTAGCTACGATGTCTAATGAAATGTAGCGATCTGCAGAACAGTGCTACAAATTACCTAAAGTTGTTTAATTTATATTTCTTTTCTATAACTTTGCATAAATGGAGCAACACATTTGTGATTTATTTGGCTGTGATTAAAAAAAACCAAAGGTCTGGTGGTGTCTACCTTCCACATGCTTAGACACAAGTAAACATTTGTTTGAAATGGAAATGAACATTTTATGCACAGAGCTGGTCTAGTTCTTTGCTCGACAGCATTTTGAATTTGTTAATTGTTGAGGTAAATTCATTATTTATCAAATTACAATGCCCCGAATGTTAGGCCATATAGGATAAGCATGAGGAATGAATAGGAAACTGTTGGCCCCCTACCTCTACCCCACATGTGGTGTTTCCAGGGGTCGTGTTTGCCCTTTTCTCTGTATGGGATTTATAAGATTGACACTGTTCATTATTCTTAATCATCATTACTTACAGCACATTATTGATTGATTGATGTTTTCCGCCACACTCAAAATATTTTCAGTTATATGGTGGCGCCCAGTTTTTATTGGTGGAAGAGAGAACCCAGATACAATGTACCTGGGAAGAGACCACTGACCTTTCTCAAGTAAACTGGGAAACTTTCTCACTTACCGGCGCGAGCGGGATTCGAACCCTACAGACAGTGTTTGCATGTACGAAATATACCAATGTATTATTTGTTTGATTTCATATTCAATTTGAAAACAATAGCAGCTTTTTCTTGGATAAACTAATTTCAAAATTTACAAACGATAATGTTAAACATGTTAAATGCCAAAATTTGCCGTTTTGTTTGAAATGGTCCCATCTAAGTATTATAATGTTTGAAGAAATGGAGTTTAACTAGTAAAGAAACTTTAGCACTTGGTTTGGAAATGGCCTAAACTGTAACAAATATAAAACACGAATGATTAAGGTTCCCCAACGACGACCAGAACGACAACGACGACAACGACACACGGTCATGTGTACCACACACACAAACACACGCACTACGGGCATCACCATAGCGTGACTACAACAAGATCAACAACTGAAGCAACAACAACCCGAGCAGGAACGACAACCAAAACCACAAATCCAACCACAACATGGGGTCAAGTCATGTGTTCAGGTACGTATTGCAGAGAAAGTATATTGTTATTATTGAAGTCACACAATCTCACACATTTTGTGGCCATTTAGTTTTGACTGCCTCAAGTAGTACGAGTATGTACCTGGACTATGTAGTTTACAGGTGTTGTGATTCCTTACCTGCCCATAAGGCATAATAATGATAGTAAGTCTTCAGGCAGTGATATATTTACCACAGAATTAAAAAAAAATTGGAATGATCTCTAGGTTTATATTACTGGTGCTATTAATCAAATCTTTAAGCAAAATTATTTACCAGCCTCACAGAGACTTGGTATAATTTCTTGTTTACCAAAGGGTGATAAATCAAGGCAATTCCCTAAGAAGTGGCGGTCTATCGCTCTACGTAATGAGTTATATAAATTAATATCAGGCTGTATTAGTAAAAAATTAAAAGTACTTTAGATTATCTTATTTCTAATACACAAACTGGCTTCATAAATGGTAGATATATAGGTGAATATACCAGATATATACATGACCTATGTAGAAAAAACATAATTTACCAGGGTTGCTTATGCTTATAGATTTTGAGAAGGCATTTGACTCAATATCATGGTCGGTTACATATAAGGTCTTAAATTTTTTTTTGGTTTCGGTAACAATATAATTACTTGGGTTAAAATTCTAAATACCAATATGAAAGCTTCGGTTCAACAATGCGGAAAGCTTTCTGAACTATTTGACATTCAGAGAGAGTGCCGTCAGGGTGACCCTATTGCCCCATACTTATTTATTCTTTGTGCAGAAGTACTTGCTTTTTTATTAAACAAAATAAAAATATTAAAGATATAGTTATCAATGATAAAGAACATAAAATGTCTCAGTACGCGGATGATACATCTTTGACCCTTGGTGGCTCAGATAAATCACTTTTTAATGCTTTGGAAACGCAGAAATTCTTCTCAAAGCAATCAGGATTAAAACAAAGAGCTCAAAAACAAAAATTATATGGATTGGAGGAATTAAGTTTTCTGCTGATGTCTATCATCACCCAAGATGGAAACTAGACTGGATATCCACAAGTGTCTCCTAGGAAAATATTTTTCAGTTGATCTAAAAGGAATTATAGTCCTCAGATTCCTACTATTCATGCAATGATTAAGCAGTGGAGTAGAAGGATTTTAACACCTATAGGAAGAGTCACAGTCATTAAAACGCTTCTCCTCCCAAAACATAATCACTTATTTTCTGCACTACCAAATCCCAGTCAAGAAATCATAAACTCTTTAACACAGGAACTCTCAAGATTTATATGGAAAGCAAAATGTTATAGAGTTAAAAGAGTAACTGTTACTAAAAAATATACTGGTACGTTAGGCAGTCTTAACATGATCAATATAAATAATTTCATAATATCTTTAAAGTGCTCATGGATTCAAAAAGTAATAACATGCAATCAATCCTAGATAAACATTTTTGAAGCTTCTTATGGAAAAGGAGTGGTGAATAAAATCTTAGATTTTGGGGATGAATATATGTATTGTCTGCTAAAAATACTTTTACTCCATTTTGGACTGATGTTTTTACTTCATGGTTGAAGGTAATGAGTTCACACTTAACATCGAATTCTCGGACACAAACGAAATTTGTAAATGTTCCAATATGGTGCAATTCAAAAGTAAAAGTTGGCAAGTCATATGTGTTTGTGAAAAAGTGGTATGAGTAAGGTGTCAAGACAATCAATGATATTGGATCAATCATACTTGCTATACTAAGTCATCCGATGATACATTGCATATGGTGAATTGTTATTCTGCTACAAGTCAATTTATGTAAATATCATTTGATTGTTCTATAGGGAATATGTCCGTCGTGTGTGAGGACGACCCTAAAACTCACTGCGATTCTCTGAAACAGTACGGACTGTGTACTCATTTACAGTACAATCCAGATAGTGAGGACATCAAATTTTGTCCGCGAACATGCAACTTGTGTAACCAATGTAAGTAATGGAAACTTCTAATAATGACGTCAAATCAAAATTTGCGGCCACAACAGAATGTTTCATGTGTATGTGTGGTAAATTGACACCAGACAGTAAATCGTATCTTGATTATGTCTGTTAACATGGCGCAATTGTGTTTGTTGAGCATTAAGTCATTTACTTTCAGATTGTGATTACGTTCTAAGAACTGTGCCTCCCCCAACAACGATCCCTCCTACCACACCCCCACCTCCGAAATATATCAATTTATTTCCTAGCCTGATTGTACCACATAAACTCAGAAAAAAGGTTCCAAGGAATTAGAAACTGTAATCTATCTTCCTTTAACTCATCAACATTTAATAGTTATTGGCTTGATGAAATTATGGCGTTTTTCATTGGGTGAAAAATTCGTTTGATTTATGCATCGAATAAAAACTACTAATCGCATTCCAACGTTCCCACTGTTCAACGTCTTCTCCAACACAATGCAGCATGAAAGGTGAAGATAACGAACAGTCATCAATCTCATAACTCCTATAAGGAATACAAAATAAATGGTTGGGTGAACACAGACCCTTGGACACATCAGAGGTGGGATCAGGTGTCTAGAAGGAGTAAGATCCCCTGTCGACCGGTCACACCCGCCGTAATCCCTATATCCTCATCAGGTAAACGGAGTTATCCATAGTCAAAATCAGTGTGCCCAGAACGGCATAACAATCGGTATGAAACACGTCGGACAGCATTTGACCCAACGATAGGTTGTATCGACGAACTAGATCTTTATAACGACCATAGAATTTGCGAAATGCTGACTTTAATTGATACTGTTGAAACCCTTGTACCATCAACTTGTTTGCCAGTAGCTTACCTCGATTTAAAGACTGACTATACGCAGAACAAGCTCTTGCGTATCGAATCAGTTGAGAGATGTAAACACTATATGCGGGTGATACTGGAATATTGCTACATTAATATAGGAAAATCACAATGTAGAAGTTGAAATCATCCCGTTTGTCATAAAGTCGAGTTGTTAGTTTGCCGTTGATAATATATCTAAGTATGAAGCAGAAGTTGACGACTCTGTGGTGTCTTTTATTTCGAGTTCACTGGGATATATTGAATCGACATATGAATGAAAATTATTATTGCTAATAGATAATACATTGTCAATATATCTAAATGTCGAATCAAAGGCCACAGCAAGGTATTTTTTCTTCTCACGTAGAAGTTTTTGAATAAATTCTGCTTCATAGGAATATGAAAACAGGTCAGCTAACAAAGGAGCACAATTCATGCCCATGGGGATCCCAACAGATTGTTGGAAGACTTGAACACTAAAGATATTGTCAAAGAGGAACTCCACCATATTTCTGTTATTTCAACTTCAGGGTACTTGTGCGTAAAATCAGAGTGGCGTTGAAAAAAGTAATTTTTTTGGATGACTGATCACTAAATTGGAATATTTGCTTTTTCCATTTTTGTTGAAGAAGCAACTGTCTATGATGTCAAAAAGTCTAGTCTTTAATTTATCGTGAGGAATGGTCGTGTAAAAAGTAAAAAAGTAATACGTTTTGATGTTGTTGGTTTGAGAAAAGTTTTGTGATTTCAAGTTTACTAAAAGTTCTTCAGAATGTTTTGGAATCCACATTTGATTTACACCACTTTTGGCATATGTAGTCGCACAGTACCTTTGAAGTCTCTCCTTCACAGCTGCTAATATTTTCATGAGGAGGAAAGATAGGTGCTTGGTAGAACATTTACTGAACACAGCAATGTATCTTTCTTTGTAAGGGTTTTTATGAAGTTTAGAAATCCAGTATATATATCTGTCATGTTAAACAAAGATTGAAAGACCAGTTTATTCAGGACTGGGTATCTAAATGTAACGAATCTTCTAAAGGTATATAACTTGCAGACTTTTTACAAATCTTACTTTTAAATGTCAAGAATATATATTGTCAACTAAACAACGTATATTAACCAGGTTTAGAACCACAGATCATAAATTACCTTTAGAAACGGGAAGGTGGCTAGTTATAGATGCAAAGTGAAGATAACGAACAGTGATCAATCTCATAACTCCTATAAACAATACAAAATAGATAGTTGGACAAACACGGACCCCTGGACACAGAAAATATAATATTTGCAGTTCTGATATTGGAGATGAGGTGCATTATTATACATTTTTGCATGATAGTGAGGGAGATATGAAGATTTATTCACCCAAGAAAAATCATATTCCCCGAGGGCAACGCCCGAGGAGAATATAGTCTTTCCTAGGTGAATAAATCTTCATATATCCCGAACATTTATGCAATAAATTGTTTATTATACCGGAACAAAGCAAGACTACAAAAATGCATTTGAAATTGGAGTCCGCTCATCTATACATCATATTCAGCTGAGATTGCCCTAACGGTAACACCGCGCCGTCAACGAATTAGACGGTACAAACAACGAAATACAGTGATATGATAACCAGTTTTTGTATTTCCATTCTCCTTGAATGTTGATTTACTTGCTTGTTTTGGTATTTACCAAAACCTGGCAATTTTTAGCTCTTCTGAGCTGAAGGCTCAAAGAGCTAATCATATGGCCATGTATCTGGCGTGCGGTGTGCGTCAACTTTTTGGAAAAGGGGCTGTATCTCAAGAACCCCTTGGTCAATTTTTGTCAAATTTGTCACAGGGTATCCTTGGCCCAAGGGCTTTCATTTGTAACAAAAGTAGTGGTTGCTAAAAAATCTTCCTCTCAAGAACCAAGAACCACTGGGCAAATTATCACCAAACTTATGCATAAGGATGAGGATAGGTTGCAGATAAAAAAAAATGTTCAAGGCATCGTCCTGGGGCAAAGGGTGTGACCTCAAGGTCACTTCAAAGTTGACCCTAAATTTTGTTTTGTTAAAACTTTGATATTTTGCTTAGTATAAGGACTAGGATCATCAAATTTTGTCAGTTGATGCATCTTAGGACCTGATATGTTGTCTCAAAAGTAGGTCATGGTGACCTACTTTTTGAATTTCGCAGGTAATTATTATTGAATAGATTTTGATGCATATCTTGGACACTTTTGAGCCTATGATCATCAAAAGTTGTCAATTGATGGATCATGGGACCTTGAACTGCATCATGTGAAAGTATGTCACCATGACCTACTTTCTGAATTTTATGGCTAATCATTTATGAATACATTTTAGGTTGTTATTTCAGATACCGAACGGTTTAGAATCATCAAACCTCGTAAGTTGATGCGTCTAGAGACCTCAAAACATATCTATAAAAAAGTAAGTCACAGTGACCTAGCTTTTAAATTTTGCAGACATTCAAATTTCACATTTTCAATTTTAGATGCATATTTTGGACACTATGAAAGCTAGGATCATCAAACTTTGTCAGTTGATGCATCTTGAGTCTTCATAGTTTGTTGACCAAAAAGTAGGTCACTGTGACCTACTTTTAGAATTTGACGGCTGTATTTTAATATTTCAGATACTATTTGACTTACAATTATCAAACTTTGTCAGTTGATGCATGTTGAGTCTTCAGAGTGTGTTGACTAAAAAGTAGGTCACTGTGACCTACTTTTGGAATTTGACGTTTATATCTGAATATTTCAGATACTATTTGACTTCAATTATCAAACTTTGTCAGTCGATTCATCTTGAGTCTTTGGAGTGTGTCGACCAAAAAGAAGGTCAATGTGGCCTTCTTTTGGAATTTGATGGTTATATTTGAATACTATTTGACTTGTCAGTTGATGCATCTTGAGTCTTCAGTGTGTCAACTAAAAGTAGGTCACCGTGACCTACTTTTGGACAGTTATATTTAAATTTTCAGGTACTATTTGACTTAACATCATCAAACTTTGTTAATGGATGAATCTTGGTTAGTGAGAATTTTTGCCTGTTCTGCAATGTATCAGAAGAGCGATTCTAGGCCCATGGGCCTCTTGTTAAAGTGTGTATCAGAGACCCACATATTTTGTGCCTTTCAAAATTATGAAAGTATAATGAAGCGAACTTATTGTGACGTCACAATAAACTTCGTCTACTTATGGAAAGTGTACGAGGCTGCCCAAGGGGTAAATATGATGGGGAGATATGATGTTTGAGAGGGAGATATGAAGTTTTGTCATCCCTGGCACGTGACTGTATAGACCAATCAGATTATGCATTGCATATAATTCTCATACCGAGGTATAATAAATATTTATGTGTCCTGCTTTAAATGATATTAGGTGACAATACATACCAGAAATATTTCACACTAGACCTAATGTTATAAAATTTCATAATCTATTTGCAACCAAAAATGAAAAATTACTTTTAAAATTGTGTAAATACATACAATTAATTACCGAGAGAGTAAACCCTCCCGGTTAACTGTAGATGTAGTCTATTATTGTATTTATTCATTATCAAGATTGTGATATATATTTATATGAATTACTTGTGCATGCATGATTATTGTTTTTGAATGCTTGTTTAGCGAATGAGAAAAATAAAACTTGGAAACTTGGTACGGTAATTCATATTCATCTGACCCATTGACTGGGATATTAAATGTGTCTACAACTGAAGCAAGGTTTTGAAGAATTTCGTCTTTTGAAAGGGCAGTTGGAGTATAGGTACGATTACCAAAAGTGGAATTAATACCAAGTTCGTTTAAAATACAATTGTAATAACGGGCCTTACAAACAAGGACAATGTTGTTACAAGCTTTGTCATCTGGAGCCAAAACATATTCCTCATGTAACCTATCTAATTCTTTTATCACTTCTGGTTTACTAACACAGAAGGATAGATGGTACGTATCTTTGTTTTCATATGTTTTATGTGGAATTTTGATATTCCTCTCATACTTTTAATCCATTCTGACAATGTATCAACTTCTTTTTCATATTTATCCCATCGTCTGGTATCATCCTCTGTCGCCAATATAAACTCTTCCTGTGTCTTTTAAATTTGTTTGAAATGATAGATTGTTGGATGTATTACTTTGTGACGACATGGTGAGTATGTACAAATCCTATACTTTTTTCATGAATAGGGTATAACAGATACCTCAGAGAGAGAGAGAGAGAGAGAGAGAGAGAGAGAGAGAGAGAGAGAGAGAGAGAGAGAGAGAGAGTCTTAAATAGAGCATATCCTATCTTTTGATACTCAATGCTACATACCAAGTCTGGTAACTGACACACCGCATTCAGAAGTTTAAAAAAAAATCCTTCCTTGATTGTTATCAATCATTGATAATTATTGGCTTGATGATTAGAAGTACAACGGCACGGTTACCCACCCATGAAGCTTGGACTTGGGGTGCACCAAGTTATTTGGTAAATGCAAAAATCTATTGTTCGAGGTGTGAAACATGTACGAAAGAGTCATTATTACGATTTAAGAGAGTCATAATCGAACGAGATAATTTTTGTTTCAGAAAGTCTTAATTTGGAGATGAAACGTCGGTAATACGACTTAAGAAAGTTAACGACTGGAAATGAAAGCAGAATGTAAATATTGGTAAATATAACAAACAAAAATGTTCTACATATAATGTATATTAATTAATGTTATACAAAGAGGGTTAAATATAGGCAATATCTGCCATCCAAGCCTCATCATCTACCGTGTTGTTACACGATAAGATATTGTTCAACCTATCAAAAATACCCATTTTAAGAATTTGATATTTGAAGATAGTGCTTTCACTTTTACTAAGACATGTACATTGTATCCACACACGCAACTCATAATCTTAAACAAAACCATAAAGGTAAACTTATGGATCAGAAAATATGCGGACATGCTATTCGTAAGAGATCTTCTATTCGTAAGAGATCTTACTTGCAATACTGAGAAAACTAATGAATATCAAAGCATAAAAGCATTCCATCACATTTTAAATACTAATGAATTAAAAGGTTACGGGGATGGAAAACCGACACCCAAATGACATGCAGGGACAGGGATGATAGCTTAATGAACAGTAGAAAATAGTGTGTATTTTGTATGCCAAATTAAAACTATAATTCTTCCAGAGACCCACAACACACACCCAGAGAGAACGGAATGTCCAATTATGAATTTCTGAAAATTACGTGGATATTCAAATTAAAAAAACCCAATGTTTTTGTAATAGAATGAAAACAAATCATGATGAAAGATATTTGATAAAAAAAATCAGACGCTTTGAAAATTAAGATGAAAGAAATTCATTTGCAGAAAGCAACAAGATCGACAGAGAGTGGAGAGTCAAGCTAACTAGAAAATTGAAATGCAAATGAGACACACAGATCTCATTATATTATGGAATGAAATATTACTTGACGGGTTGATTGATCTCATAAAGGAATTCCGGTTTGGTATGAAAGTCAACTGTGATTCTTCTATTAAAGTGACTAAAATGCAACCTCAACCATTTTTCTATTCTTATACACTGATAATAAAGACAGAAACTCGGAATGACGATTTCTTATCTCTCGGAATGACGATTTCTTATCTCGTTATTGCGAATAATCATGTAAAACTTATACGGTACCAATTTTGATGCACCAGATGCGCATTTCGACAAATAATGTTTCTTCAGTGATGCTCAACCGAAATGTTTGAAATCCGAAATAACTATGAAGTTTTAGAGCTAAATATAGCCAAAAACAGCGTGCCAAAAAAAGTGGAGCCAAATTCGTCCAAGGATAAGAGCTATGCATGAGGGAGATAATCCTCAATTTTGAAATGAATTTCTAAATTTTATAACAGCAATTAAATATACATCGTTTATAGTGTTATTACAATTTAAATCATCTTTAACATTTTGTACACCCTCCTAATTTTACCTCAATAGATAAATGAACTACACTTAACAAATGACATAATGTTTACATTTACACGAAAGCTTCCTGACATAGTACAGATTCAAGTTTTAAATTGTTAAAATAATGGCACCCGGGGTATGTTTTAGCCATAAAAGGGGGGTCAAATATATAGGGAAAATCTTTAAAAATCTTCTTCTCCAGAACCACTGGGCCAGAGAAGTTTAAAGCTTTCTGACATAGTGCATATTCAAGTTTGTTAAAATCATGGCCCCCAGGGGTAGGTTGTGGCCACTATAGGAGATCAAAATTTGCATACAAATATATAGATAAAATCTTTAGAAATCTTCTCCAGAACCACTGGGCCAGAAAAGTTTACATTTACTTGAAAGCTTCCTGACGTAGTACAGATGCAAGTTTGTAAACATCATGCACCCCCTCCCGAGGGTAAATTGAGGCCACAATAGGGATCAAAGTTTTACATGTGCATATATATTTATATGGAAAATCTTTGAATATGGGCCAATATGACTAAGGTGAGCGATGTGGCCTATGGGCCTCTTGTCTTAAAGATGGCTTCAAACACTTCAGGGTCTACAGTGATCACGAACACGGCTGACGACGGAGTCATAGATGTAGCCATATTCCCAGGTCCTGGTGGAGAAGAGTGCACACTTGGTATTGGACTGCGTGGACTTCACTGCCAGACAGCTGGGGTTTGCTTGACAGAGGCTGAAGCATTCATTACGATCAGCTACAGTATGTGACGAGATCATGTTGGGATCATCACCCTCTGTGTATGTTCCGATCTCACTCCAACAACCTGTAAATGTTAAGGGTTAATTCAAAGCATGAAACTACACACAGTTCCTTTAATTTGCCCCCCCCCCCTCAACCTCAAGGTCATGTTTAATCCTATTGATCGAAGGTCAGGAGCCCGTAATGTAAAGAGTACTTCAGTCTAGGACCGTTCTGAGGTAGGAGTAGAATTGTCAAACAATTCTTTACATATTATTTTTGACTACGGATTATTCCGTTTACCTGACCAAAACATTGCGGTCACGGCGGGTGTGACTGGTAAACAGCAATCGGCAATTCTCAGCTAACTCCGCTATGCTCCATACTGTTTAATAGTGTGCGAGGTACAAGTCACGCGAGGGGTTCCGAGTGAGTAAACAGGGGGTGCTTACTCATCCTGGGCATCTGATCCCACCACTTGTGTGTTTGTACTACTCTTAAATTGTATTCCTTATGGGAATTATGAAATTCATTACTGTTAGTTATTTTCACTTTTTCATTAGCAGTATACAATGTATATATAATTGTGCATCTAGTCTGGCTAATCTTTCGCCAGATATCGATTTATACATAACATTTACTAACCATTGTGGTACATTTTGACTTTTCATTAAAGCGATCAATAGAAATTATATAAATTCTTGACATTGGAAACTCATGCAGTCTTTTTACTGTTTTCTAAAAAAATATATCGTCACATTTATTTGTTTGATGCAGAAAATGAGCTTGAATTTCTTTCTCAGATTACTCAAGTAAAACTCGCTACCATGTTGAAATTGAAACAAAACCCTAAAACCCTGACGGTTGTTCTTATCCGGGAGTTCTGACCAAATCATTTCACAGCCAGGGGATCAGTTTCTACAAAGGAATGACATTTTCACAGTAGGTGCATTTGGCAAAGTATAAACAAGATTAAGTTATGTTTGGCCAAAGGGAAATGTTTTGTTTGTCGTAGAACGATTTAATCAGGAATACGCAAGACAAAATCCTGTACACGTCAATTTCATGTGACCACTGTACGGCCTGTCTCAGTCGTTGATTGATTATGTAATTCATTTCCTTTTTTTTTGTAAGTGCAGTGGGTGAAAACGGTTGTTACGCAGAACATAAAGATAATGGTAAATGATGTACGCCCCATTAAGTCGCCTTTTACAACAAACAAGGGGTACTGATGACCTATTCTAACCTGGATGCCTACGGGCTAATTACTAAATGAAACAGGAAATACACATACAATGTAATGTGAGCCGGGGGAAGCATGATCTAACATCCCGACCTGTGACACATCCAACAGCAATCCATATGAAACATTTTCTCACCATTTGATGTATGTGGCACATTTTAAACTCTTATAAATAATAATAAACATTATACTGGAGTTGTTGTCTTACATACTTTACAAAACACGGAGAGAGAAATCTGCAAATGTTCCGCCTTTATCCTGTCTTTGGTTCAAATGCTGTCTGACGTGTTTCATACCGATTGTTAGGTCGTTCTTGGCACCCTGATTTTGACTACGTATTACTCCGTTTACTTGATCAAGATATAGAGCTCATAGCAGGTGTGACCGGTCGACAGGGGATGTTTATGCCTCCGAGACACCTGATTCCACCTCTGGTATATTTAAGGGCCCGTGCTTCCCCAACTCTCTATTTTGTATTCCTTATAGGAGTTATGAGATTGATCACTGTTCGTTATATTCACCTTTATAGGAGTTATGAGATTTATCACTGTTCGTTATCTTCACCATTGAATAACAACACATGTCATGTACAGGGTGGGGTGATGTACTCAGAAAAGTCTACACCTTTGCACTTGATTACGAAAAAGTGTTGTCCATGTAGACAATTCAATACTGAAACGTCTGACGGATTTACATACATGTATCGGTTGTTGTGATCGCTACTACTAAAATTAAGTATGGAGATTTCTAAAAAAAATATTTCAAATGATTTTCTTATTGAGTTTTTGTCTGATTAAAACTGTTCGACAAATGAAGATATTTTATAACATCTTTTAATTCCATAGAACAGTTAATTTTGTTACACTATAAATATATATATCTGTAAGACCGGAATAAACTTTTTCCAGTATCTTGTAATTTCGGCAATGACTGGAGTTTTGGCGAGCAGCGACATCTATGGGTCGAATGGAAAGCACACACAATGTGTATATGCCTCCCGTTCTTTCGAAGCAAATCGTCTTTAAAACACACATTTATAAATTTATACATAATACAGTGCATACATGTATATGTACTTTCAACAGAGAGTGTGGTATGTGTTAAACTGCAATAATTCATGATCCTATCAAGTCAACAGGTTAAACATCTTGTGTTGATTTATTACGTTTTAACTAACACAGACTAAGTAACTGCAACACCCCAATTACATAATGTAATCCATAATAGGCGAGAATTTCTGGTAGTTTATATCTAATCTAACCAGTGATATTTTATTATTTAGATTCTCTGTTAGCCTTTTAGCTATTGTGTGAAAGACGAAGATAACGATATACTATAGTATTACGATGTAAATCTATTAATTCCCCTTGCTAGGGTTATAGACTTCACCTTCGTTTTCATTGGTTATAGACTTCACCTTCGTTTTCATTGGTTATAGACTTCACCTTCGTTTTCATTGGTTATAGACTTCACCTTCGTTTTCATTGTTTATAGACTTCACCTTCGTTTTTATTGGTTCTGTTTCAATTGGTTTTACACGCTGTATATTTTGTGGTTCAATACTAATCCGCGGGGATACCGGTACATGGACGAACTTTTACTTTATTTTTAAGTCATATCTAAATGTCATTCTCTTGAGGTTTCTTATCATTCTAGAACTTTATTTTATTTGTAATATAACAAGCATTATGAGAGTATTACATGGCAATACATAGTCCCCTATCGGTCGCAAAAATTACTGGACCCCAACAATATTCAAAGTTCATTATGGAGGTAATGGTAAAAGGGAAAATTGGGGAACCAAAATAGGAATGGTTGAAAGTCAACTACTATTCATGTACAAAGACTAGAGCAGGAAAAAAGACAAATTTATAATTGTATTGCTTATAGGAGTTATGAGATTGATCACTGTTCGTTATCTTCACCTTGCATTTAGGTCTTTAACCAAGTAGATGGACTGTGAAATGTAGGTGATCATGACTTATTTAGCTACCTTGTTGTATTGCTATGCTAGAAGTTTTAATGAGTGTAGTATTCTTTTCTATATAAATAAGAAACTTGGATGTAAACTTTAAGCTGGTGTGGATGTGATTCCACCAGTTCTTATCAACTTTGTAGAGGTGAATTAAGAATGTACCAATTATCAAATGAATATCTGCAAGCACAATAAAAAAATATCCAGAAAACTGACAATTCTGGCTATTTTTCAAAGTCCAAGAGCCATGACTTAGTGTAAAATCAACGGACCGAGACGAAATTCGAACTTGATCTGTAACATTATAGGGCAAAGCAATGTTCCAAATATGAAATACATATATACAAAAACAGAGAAAATAGTGCGTGGAAAACAAATTTACAAGACTAACGGACAGACAGACTGACGGACGAACGGAGTGCAAATCTAAAGTCCCCTTCGACTTTCTTCGACAGGGGACTAAAGTGACTGAAAAAGGTGACGATAACGAACAGTGATCAATTTCAGTAATCTATAAATCATACAGAATCGAGAACATTAAAACATGGACCCAATGAAGAGAGAGCAACAAAGTCTTAAACCATATTTAAAAAACATTTTGACTGAAGGTTCGTCAAACAGGAAATCAACAGTTTAAAATCCGTGATTCCTGTGAGTTTTTCAAGACTACATTTCTCATCGCCCTCAATACGTATTTCCTGGGGGATCTTAGTTTATGGAAATCGAATAAAACAATCTAAGGGAAATTTGTTACACTTCTTTATTAAAAATTTATTCAATACGTAAAACGAAAGGAAAATCTTCACCTTGACAGTTTGTCCTGTCCACCTTGGACATTTTCCACGTAGAGCCCTCTCCTACAGGACAAACGGAACACTTCAACTGACCACTCGCCGGTTGGTATTCACCTGTTGGGCAAAGGTGACAGCCGGTGCCATTAAAGAAATTTCCTTTAGGACAACCTGTAAATTAAAAATACCTAGAGAACAGAACTAATCGTTTTAAATCTATCGGAGGTGAAATATTGTACTTCAAGCTTACCCTGTGGGAAGTTAAATATACAATTCAAAGTTACCTGTGGGAAGTTAAATATACAATTCAAAGTTACATGTGGGAAGTTAAATATACAATTCAAAGTTACCTGTGGGAAGTTAAATATACAATTCAAAGTTACCTGTGGGAAGTTAAATATACAATTCAAAGTTACCTGTGGGAAGTTAAATATACAATTCAAAGTTACCTGTGGGAAATTAAATATACAATTCAAAGTTACCTGTGGGATGTTATACATTGTAATTCAAGCTTACCTGTGGGGTCAAACTGACAGGATGTCTTCCCGGATGACAATTCTAAACACATTTTACCAACCCCACATGTTGTAGTTTTACAGCTAATCCCCAAATCCTATAATATACAAAAGAAACACAATCCCATAAATATACAAACGAAATATAATCCTATAAGTATGCAAAACAAACATTCCATTTTGACTCTGCTAAGGTATCATATGGCATTTTATTACATTTTCAACAGTGAAATGAAAAGTGAAGACAACGAACAGTGATCAATCTCATGACTCTTGTAAAGAATACACCATTTCAATCTCATAATTCTTACAAAGAATACAAAACTTTAAAGAGTTGGGAAAACACGGACCCCTGGATATACCAGAGGTGGGATCAGGTGCCATGAAGGGGTACACATCCCCTGTCGACCGGTCACACTCACCGTGAGCCCTATATCGTCATATTTAACTTTTTAAGCCTCGCTGCACTCGGAGATAATGTTATATGATACCCTCTTGAGTCTCAGGTTCATCACATAGAATGGACCTCATACTTAACATAAATGATGCTTGGAGTAATCTTATAAATATTTAAACTACTTGATATAATCTAATGATTATACACACCAAACCTAATCTTGTAATCACACAAAATGAACATTATCTTATAAACATACAAAACAAACACTGTCTTATGAATATATTAACCCAATGATAAAGTTACAATAGATGTGGATTTTAAAATTCCTAAACATCGCGCATAATATTTACAGATTGGAAACCTTTACAGGTACTTCATGTCTTAGGAATGAATCATTTACCTAAGTATATATACATTTCACACCCTGTGTCTATTACACCAGGTATGTTTTCTTCTGTTCGTGTGTCTAGTCTATTAAATATTTTGTATTTTAAATAAAACTGATATAGATTTGCTTATTCTTAGTTACTATGCTGACCTCAGTTTGATATCAGTTTGTGTCGTTTTCATGCATTTATTGTTTTTTGTTTCTCAGTTTGTCTATCCACCTCAATCTGTCTATTTAGGCTAGCTTACACTTCTGTCCACGTGTCTATTTAGGTTAGCTTACACTTACTTCTGTCCACGTGTCTATTTAGGTTAGCTTACACTTCTGTCCACGTGTCTATTTAGGTTAGCTTACATTTACTTCTGTCCACGTGTCTATTTAGGTTAGCTTACACTTCTGTCCACGTGTCTATTTAGGTTAGCTTACACTTACTTCTGTCCACGTGTCTATTTAGGTTAGCTTATACTTCTGTCCACGTGTCTATTTAAGTTAGCTTACACTTACTTCTGTCCACGTGTCTATTTAGGTTAGCTTACACTTCTGTCCACGTGTCTATTTAGGTTAACTTACACTTACTTCTGTCCACGTGTCTATTTAGGCTAGCTTACACTTACTTCTGTCCACGTGTCTATTTAGGCTAGCTTACACTTACTTCTGTCCACGTGTCTATATAGGTTAGGTTACACTTACTTCTATCCACGTGTCTATTTAGGTTAGGTTACACTTACTTCTGTCCACGTCTCTATTTAGGTTAGATTACACTTACTTCTGTCCACATGTCTATTTAGGTCAGCTTACACTTACTTCTGTCCACGTGTCTATTTAGGTTAGCTTACACTTCTGTCCACGTGTCTATTTAGGCTAGCTTACACTTACTTCTGTCCACGTGTCTATTTAGGTTAGGTTACACTTACTTCTGTCCACGTGTCTATTTAGGTCAGCTTACACTTACTTCTGTCCACGTATTTATTTAGGTTAGCTTACACTTACTTCTGTCCACGTGTCTATTTAGGTTAGCTTACACTTACTTCTGTCCACGTGTCTATTTAGGTTAGGTTACACTTACTTCTATCCACGTATTTATTTAGGTTAGCTTACACTTACTTCTGTCCACGTGTCTATTTAGGTTAGCTTACACTTACTTCTGTCCACGTGTCTATTTAGGTTAGCTTACACTTACTTCTGTCCACGTGTCTATTTAGGTTAGGTTACACTTACTTCTGTCCACGTATTTATTTAGGTTAGCTTACACTTACTTTTGTCCACGTGTCTATTTAGGTTAGCTTACACTTACTTCTGTCCACGTGTCTATTTAGGTTAGCTTACACTTCTGTCCACGTATTTATTTAGGTTAGCTTACACTTACTTCTGTCCACGTGTCTATTTAGGTTAGCTTACACCTACTTCTGTCCACGTGTCTATTTAGGTTAGCTTACACTTACTTCTGTCCACGTGTCTATTTAGGTTAGCTTACACTTACTTCTGTCCACGTGTCTATTTAGGTTAGCTTACACTTACTTCTGTCCACGTGTCTATTTAGGTTAGGTTACACTTACTTCTGTCCACGTGTCTATTTAGGTCAGCTTACACTTACTTCTGTCCACGTATTTATTTAGGTTAGCTTACACATCTGTCCACGTGTCTATTTAGGTTAGCTTACACTTCTGTCCACGTGTCTATTTAGGTTAGCTTACACTTCTGTCCACGTGTCTATTTAGGTTAGCTTACACTTACTTCTGTCCACGTGTCTATTTAGGTTAGCTTACACTTCTGTCCACGTGTCTATTTAGGTTAGCTTACACTTACTTCTGTCCACGTGTCTATTTAGGCTAGCTTACACTTCAGTCCACGTGTCTATATAGGTTAGCTTACACTTACTTCTGTCCACATGTCTATTTAGGTTAGTTTACACTTACTTCTGTCCACGTGTCTATTTAGGTCAGCTTACACTTACTTCTGTCCACGTGTCTATTTAGGTTAGCTTACACTTACTTCTGTCCACGTATTTATTTAGGTTAGCTAACACTTACTTCTGTCCACGTGTCTATTTAGGTTAGGTTACACTTACTTCTGTCCACGTATTTATTTAGGTTAGCTTACACTTACTTCTGTCCACGTGTCTATTTAGGTTAGGTTACACTTACTTCTGTCCACGTGTCTATTTAGGTTAGCTTACACTTACTTCTGTCCACGTGTCTATTTAGGTTAGCTTACACTTACTTCTGTCCACGTGTCTATTTAGGTTAGCTTACACTTACTTCTGTCCACGTGTCTATTTAGGTTAGCGTACACTTACTTCTGTCGACGTGTCTATTTAGGTCAGCTTACACTTACTTCTGTCCACGTGTCTATCTAGGTTAGCTTACACTTACTTCTGTTCATGTGTCTATTTAGGTTAGGTTACACTTACTTCTGTCCACGTGTCTATTTAGGTCAGCTTACACTTACTTCTGTCCACGTGTCTATTTAGGTTAGGTTACACTTACTTCTGTCCACGTGTCTATTTAGGTTAGCTTACACTTACTTCTGTCCACGTGTCTATTTAGGTCAGCTTACACTTACTTCTGTCCACGTGTCTATTTAGGTTAGCTTACACTTACTTCTGTCCACGTGTCTATTTCGCTGTAGGTATACCCCTCTTTGGTTTTCAGTTTGTCTGGAACAGCTTTGGAATCGGTGTCCAGTAGATGACATAACAGGTGCTTTTTCTGGTAATTAAAGGACACGCACTGTCCCTTGCGTTTTATACACAGTCTAGCACATCCTTTTAATCCGATAATATCATAAGTAGCCAGCGCAGAAATGTCTAAATACTGGTTACGTACAAGAATTCCAACTGCATTAACATCCCAAATAGATAAAAAGAGCATCATATAATTTTCAAACTTTCCCAACATTTTTCGCATGTGTTGAAAATCTCCGCCTTTCTTCGTGAGCAAGTTCCTGAAGAAAACTCGATATTAAATACGAATGCTTCATGAATATATCTATAGATCAACAAGAACAATAAGTGATATGGATTTTCACAGCGATACACATTGATGAAAAATAAAATTTTAGAGTTTCTAATTATATGAACTAGACATTGAAGAGAATTTACATAGTAAGACTGAGAGATCTCAAAAGTTTAGTAAACACTGTTCTATCGTTTTAATTTAAATGATCTTTTTATGATACTGTTGGAGAACTGTAAATCAAGGATTTATTGTGTTAAACTAGGTACATTCGAAGTAAGTACACAGAATATTTGAATAATCTTTTTGTACAATGTGTTTATACTTATAAAGAAAAATTTGCTTATGAGAGTAAGTATTCTATGCAATGATTGTTGGCAAACAGTTGTCATTGTTCAATACTTGTCTCTCTGTCCTTGTATGGTAGGTGTGATTAACATGATGAGCCAGTTGGCTTGGAGTATTTTAAAAAGAATCAAAATCGTTAAGTATTCGTTGAATTCTTTGAAAGGTGGTAACGCACCATGCTATTGACTATGCTCATTATTAGTTAAAATGACCAGGATATTTACCTGCATCAAGTGTTTAGATAGATGCGGTGTAACTATGAACTCCGAATACCGATATGCAAACACATTAACTTAATTTGAATATCAAATTCACACTTATTATATTTCGATAATTACTCCATACATGAGAGAGATTTATATTTCTATGCCACATTACATAATAGAGCTTAGTCCTACATTCAAAGAAGATGATATGTAGACATTTTAAAACGACTAGTGAGTAATGTATGTTTTTTGAAACTGTTAATCAGAACGACTTCCCTTTGAAGAAAAACCTGAGCAAGACGTGCCTATGTGGTGTATATTAGTTCGTATATGAAAGGTGAGGAACAGTAGCCAATCTCGTATAAACAATACAGATAGACAGCTGGGTAAACACGGACCCCTGGACATACCAGAGATGGGGTCAGGTGCTTAGGAGGAGTAAGTACCCCTAAATACCCCTATCAACAAGTCACACCCACCCTGAGCCACATATCTTGATGGGTAAATGGAGTACTCCATAGTCAAAATAGGAATGCAAAATACTGCCTCAATTGGCATGATACATTTTAGACAACAATTGGCCCAATAACAGATTTTTATTGGTAAATTAGATCGTTATAACGACCATAGATTTTGCGAAATGCTGACTTTAAATGGGACTGTTGAGACCCCTGTAACATCATCTTATTTGTCAGTAGCCTGCTTCCATTTAAAAATGATCATACGCAAGCACAAGCATAAACGACATATGTGATAATGGAATATTGCTACATAAATATGGGGAGTTGACAATGGAAAAGCTGAAATAATCCCGGATTTCGTAAAGTTGAGTTGTAAGTTTACTTTAGAAACACTTAAAGGGACTGGTTCACGATTTTTCCTTTTTTTTATGTTAAACATTAAAAATATAACTGATGTAATGTTGACAGCCACACTTTTGACCATCTGAACGCACGAATAAAAGCAATATTTTAGCCTTAAATCTGTGTGATGTAAACAGAGACTCGAGTCTATTGATGTAAACGAACAAACCAGTGAAACATTAATTTTGTAAATCAAAGCATCTTAAGTTTACAAAGTTACAAATTTTAACTTTTAAATGCCACAATTTACCCCAAAAATACTTGAAATGTGAAAGGTATAATAAACTTAGAATCCATCCTCGCGGTTAGAATAAGTCCTCAGTACCCAATCTCTACCCAGAGTTATCGTTCCTTACACTCACTTGCACCTCTGTTAACGTCTCAAAATAAGCAATGTTATTCCACATGTAAATCCACGTTTTTTACGGCTAATAAAACTAAGAACTATTTTATAAAATATCGGGAAAATGTAGAACAAGCAACTAGTTGTAGATTTTTTTCCATTACTATATATTCTTCATGTACCTATGTATAGGCCTGGTGCAATAGAACTACCCAATATCCACGTTTCAACCCAAATCAATGCTTCTTGTATCACAAAAAGACTTGACATCTGCTCAATATTTATTTATTTACGTATATTTTTGTAACTGAAGTCAAAACCATACTTTATTTGAGCATACGTGCCATTTTACAAAAATCTTGTAAAATCCTTGAGACGTTGACAGAGGTGTAAGTGAGAGCAAGGAACGACAACTCTGGGTAGAGATTGCCTCAGTACCCCTTGCTTGTTGTAAGAGACGACTAAATGGGGCGGTCCTTCGGATGAGACCGCAAAAACCGAGGCCCCGTGTCACAGCACGATGAAGATCCCTCCCTGCTCAAAGGCCGTAAGCGCCGAGCACATGCCCAAATTTTGTAGCCCTTCACCGGTAATGGTGACGTCTCCATATGAGTGAAAGATTCTCAAGCGGGTCGTTAAACGATGTTCAATCAATCAATAAACTTAGATCAATATACATTATATTTCTTTTGAAATTTCGTTAACAATAACATACCGCAATCTTTGTTTACAAAACAAATAATAAACTCTCTAAAATGAGCTTCTGTGATAATGTATAACCTTAATTTATATGTGAAATCTTGTAAACACATTAGACATTCATGGCACACTGATTTTGACTACGGATAACTCCGTTTACCTGATCAGGATATAGGGCTCACGGCAGGTGTGACCGGTCGACAGGGTATGTTTACTCCTCCTAGGCACCTGATCCCACCTCTGGTGTGTCCAGGGGTCCGTGTTTGCCCAACTATCCACTTTGTATTGCTTATAGGTGTTATGAGATTGATCACTGTTTGTTATTTTCACCTTTCACAATAGATTTTGAACAATAAAAGTGAAAAAAAAACCATCAAAATTTTGGGGGAAATCATGAATTAGTCCCTTTAATGTGGTGTAGTACTAGTACCCTTTCCTAGCAATTCTAAATGTGTAATCCATCACTAGTTCGATAAAAAGCAGAAACGGATACTAAATCAGTACGTTTACGCGAACACACAGTATTCTCAGAGTCCGCTCTCTTTAAGGCTAATGTCTGGTCAGTTCTACATAATGGCAATAGTTACAAGACTGAGTTGATGACAAATATATTAGATATCTTGCAATTACTACCGTCCCCGTAGGATATCAGGGTAGACTGGTCCCCTGACATCTCATGGGGAAGTAGCAGACAGGTAGGGTCAGCTCAGAGATGTTACGGTAGGTTTTCCAAAACGCGAAAATAAAAAGTACTAAAACTATGCTTAGTGCTTTCATAAACCTTAGACAATTATACTGTTTAGTCCTAGACCCTGTACAATTTCCACTCAACACTCTTCTGGTGAAACACCAGTAACGAATACGTACAATATGTTATCAATGGAGAATGGGAACTTTTACGGAGAACGCTCGAAATTGAACAATGCCAACATATCCCCACGTGTTGGTACCGAAGAGTACATCGATACTGCTAGCTTTTGAAAAAAAAAGAAACCTAATTATACTTTATTGTTAATAGTATAGGATGCTACTTGAACGCGGAATATCAATAAAGACTGGTTCAGTACCATGTAAGCAGAAACTAGAGAGACAATTTACTGAACAGGACCTTGTGAAGTACGCTTTCATAACAGAAAACAATGCATTTCTGATTGGTCCTCTGCGAAAGAAACAGCCCCTAAAAGAGTACATTTTATTACTAATTCACAAACTATAAACTCAACACGCATTAGACAAAAAAGACATAATGATATTCTATTGTAAAGGATGCTACTTGAACCCAAAATACCAACAAAAAGGACCTGTTGAAGTAATGTTTCATAAAAGAAGAGCTCAATGTATTTCTGATTGGTCTTCTGCGGGAGAAGCAAACCCCTATAAGAGTACATTTTACTACTACTCTATACAATATGGGCACAACACGCATTGTAAATGTTATCATGCGTCCATTTCAAATCTTAAATACCGTTTACGACTGCTTTGGGTGGATTCGCCACAATTTCTTTAAATATTATGCACTTATTTCTACATTAACTAAAATAAAAATAAATAATGTAATAAAGCAAACGTTCACGAATTCCTCCTTTCTTCCTTTATGATGTTGTTTATAAACACTTCAAGGTCTGCAGTGACCACGAACAAGGAGAACCACTGAGTCACGGACGTAACCATATTTCCAAGTCTTGGTGGAGAAGATTGCACACTTGGTATTGGACTGCGTGGACTTCACTGCCAGACAGCTGGGGTTTGCGTGACAGAGGCTGAAGCATTCATTACGATCAGCTACAGTATGTGACGAGATCTGGTTGGGATTATCCCCCTCTGTGTATGTTCCGATTCCATACCAACAACCTGCAAATGTTGAATTAAATTCAAAGCATGAAAATACACACAGTTCCTTTAATTAGCCTTCCACCTCAGGGCCAGGTTCAAACCCATTGATCGGAGACCAGGGGCTCCTAACACAAAGGGTACTTAAGCCTCAGACCGTGCTTGAGTTGGACATAAATCTTAAATTAACCAATTGTTTGGCCGTTCTTTAATACTAGTTTTGACTACAAATTACTCCGTTTACCGTATTGAAATATTGGGCCTACGGTGGGTGTAACCGATCAACAGGGGACGCATTCCCCTTCTGGGCACCTGGTCCCACTACAGGTGTGTTTGCCATACTCTTAAATTTTGTCTGTATAGGAATTATGAAATTGATTACTGTTCCTTTTCCCACCTTTTCATTATGTTATTTATATACTTACTAGTATTCTCAACATAATCTATTTCTAGCCTGACTGATATTTCTCTGAAATATTGATTTTCACAAATCATTGCTGTACAAGTGTACCATTCCTTAAAACGATAAATGAAAATTACATTGACACGAAGTCTTTTTGTTGAATTCAAGAAAATATATCGTCACATTTATTTCTTTTGTGCAGGAAATGAACTTGATTCTTTCGTCATATTTTTTCATAGATTACCCAAAGTAAAACTCGTTATTTTCAAACAATGCCCTAAAACCCTGACAGCTGTTCTTATCCGGGAGTTCTGATGTCGTGCTATAGAATGACCAACCACATTTCACAGCCAGGAAATCAACTTCTACATAGAAAATTGACCAAAGGAATATTTTTGTTTATAGGGGACAAATATGGCCCCAAAATACACAAGGTAGAATCCTATCAAAGTACACGCCAATTCTAAATGTGACCACGATAATGTACACCTGTCGAACTCTGCGATTAATTTTCAAGATTTGCCTATGTATTTACATGGATGAACAAAGTAGCGTTATATAGATCGTAAAGATAATGGTAAATAATGTTATGTATTTACATGGGTGAACAAAGTAGTGTTATATAGATCGTAAAGATAATGGTAAATAATGTTATGTATTTACATGGGTGATAATGGTAAATAATGTTAGGCATTTGTTGTCCTACATAACATAGAGATGCTTCATTCTTACAAATAAGAGTAAATGTATTTTCTTTAAATATGGACAGGAAATAATTGTGAAATTGTTAATTTTTACAGGATGTACATGACCAAATTATATTTTAGTGTTCATGTAAAATGTCCCAGAACTTACATGTACAGTGTATTCCCTGAACGAACCAGTACTTATACGTACAATGTATTCCCTGAATGAACCAGTACTTATACGTACAGTGCATTTGAAGCCATTCCCTGAATGAACAGTTTCTACACGTACAGTGCATTCCCTGAATGAACCAGTACTTACACGTACAGTGCATTCCATGAATGAACCAGTACTTATACGTAAAACGTATTCCGTGAATGAACCAGTATCTATACGTACAGTGCATTCCCTGAAGGAACTAGTAATTAATACAAGTACATTGTAATTCTTAAATGATCCTGAAGTGCATGATGAAAAGTGAATATAAAACAGAGATCAATCTCATACCTTATATAAGGAATACAAAACAGAGAGTTGGACAAAAGTGGACCCTTGGATATACCAGACGTAGGATCAGGAATAAGCATCCCCTGTCGACCGGTAACACCCTCCGTGATCCCTACATCTTAAGGTAAACGGAGAAGTCCGTAGTCAAAATCAGTGTGGCAAAAACGACCTAGCAATCGGTATGAAACAAGTCATATAGCATTTGACCCTATGATAGGTTGTATTTGCAAACTGGACGACCATATGATTTGCGAAATACTGACTTTAAACGAGACTGTTGGAATCCCTGTAACATCAACTTGTTTCTCAATAGCCTGCCTCAATTCAAAAACTTATCATACGCAGAACAAGATCTTCCGTATTGAATCAGTTGAGTTATAAACACCATATGCAGGTAATAATGGAATATTGCTACGTAACTATTTTAAGTTGACAATGGAGATGCTAAAATCATCCCGTTTATTATAAAATTGAGTTGATAGTCAATAATATATCTCAGTACGAAGCAGAAGTGGAGGACTCCGTGTTGTGTTTGATTTCGAGTTCACAGGAATATATATTTTTACTAGATAAAACGTCGATATATTTAAATGTCGAGATGAAGGCCACATTAAGATGTTTTTCTTTTCATGTAGAAGCTTTTGAACAAACTCTGCTTCATAATAATATAAAATAGGTCAGCTAACAAAGGAACACAATTTGTGCCCATGGGAATTCCAACAAGACCTGAACACGAAAGACTACGAAGATATTGTCAATGAGGAAGTCCAGTATATTTTTATTTCAAAGTACTAGTGCGTGCAATGAGAGTGGTGTTTAACAAAGGAATATTCGAATGACTGGTCAATAGGTATGAATATTTCCCTTTTCCATTTTTGTCAAAGAAGCAACTGTCTATGATATCGAAAAGTCTTGTCTTTAATCGACCTGTAACATATCGAAGATCAATCCATAGAAACCATTTTGTCACGTTTTGATGTGCTTGGTCGTTTGATGAATTCGCTGTGCTATCTTTATTACACTTTTTTGTTTGTTTTCTATAGATAGTAAAGATTAGATGTAGAATAATTTAAATACTACTTATCCTACAGACTTACTGAATTCCTAGGAAAATATGGGCGCACTTGATTTGCCTACACCGGTGTACAGCCGGTGCACGTGTAGTCGATGTACATCTTATACTTAGTAATTAAGTTCAATTCGGTGTAGTGTGGTATACTTAATGTGAATGTTGAAACTGCAACAGCAGTTGAGATCTTTTTAAATAAAATATTTTGTTTTATGCTGCCTTTAGGGACTCCATGGCCGAGAGGTTAGAGCATCGCGCTCAAAATCACACGGCCTCTCACCTCTGTCGGCGCGGGTTCGAATCCCGCTCGCGCTGGTAAGTGAGAAAGTTTCCCAGTTTACTTTCGGAAGGTCGGTGGTCTCTTCCCAGGTACATTGTATCTGGGTTCTCTAGCTCTTCCACCAATAAAAACTGGGCGCCACCAGATAACTGAAAAAATGTTGAGTGTGGCGGTAATCAATTTTTTTATGTTTGGGGTCGTTGCTACTAAAATTAAGTATAAAGATTTGTAAAATTGTTTGAAAATGATATCCTTATTGAGTTTGTCTGATCAAAACAGTTGGACAAATGAAGATATTATTTGAACAGCGTACTTTCTGTGTGTTTTCTTTCAGATAATAAGAGTTCACACGAACAGACATACAGTATCGACGTGTTTCACCAAAGAAGTTATCGTTGTTTCTATTCAACAAACACAATACAGCCTTACGAACGTATCAATATTGAATGAAGTTCAATGTTTGTTTAATGGGTCCATAAACTGAAATTGATTTAACAGTCGTGAGTGAATACCTTTCATTAGTACATGATTGATTGATTGAATATTGTTTAATGTCCCGCTCGAGAATATTTCACTCATATGGAGACCATTGCCGGTGAAGGGCTGCAAAATTTAGGCCTATGCTCGGCGCTTATGGCCTTTGAGCAGGGAGGGATCTTTATCGTGCCACACTTGCTGTTACACGGGACCTCGGTTTTACAGTCTCATCCTAAGGACCACCCCCATTCAGTCGCCTCTTACTACAAGCAAGGGGATACTGAGTACCTATTCTAACCTGGATCCCCACGGGATACATATATTTTCGTAATAACCTCTAAAAGTATCACTTAATAGGAATTCCTTATTTTTCGTATTTATATAGATGTTTGTCCGACGGGGACTTATCAGTTTCTAACTTTTGTTTCGAGATGTGGTCTGACTCAATATATTATTAATATAACGAAAGAAGATTTATTATATGCTAAAAAACAAACCCAGGACAGTTTCAGTAGATTTAACTTAATTGCCTTTCTTGTAAATAATCTCATTACCACATTAATGTTGAAATAGAAGTTACAAAAATTCACGATTTGCAAATATATTTCGAGATATTGTAAGCGGTCCCATCTCAAATATCTAAGGTTTTTATTAGTAGTGACTCTAGGGGAATTCCCTTCTCCCGTTTTATGTTTCACTCGTACATATAGATAACGCCATCCCTCGCATATCTCAATACAAATTCCAAGTCTCGTTTTCTTCACCATGTATTAAACGCCAATGAAAGGGCGCTTGCTTTTACTTGTAAATAAGATGCAAACCACAATTTGTTGAATTGATTCAGATAATGTCAATAGAATATGATAAGCACAGACACACTCCAGCCCCGGTTATCTACAGAAAAACTGAATCCAATGCCTATTAAGCGACCCACTGTCATATTTGACTGAATAAAGTCCCTGCAAGGCGTTACCCTATCTATATGGTACAGGTAAACAATTTCATTTATTTAAAATATTAGCTACGTAAATGCATCCAATGAAGTCGTATTCCCACATGACTGAAAGGTAATTGCTTTTTATGAAACCTTCGTTAAACTTCATTCAAAATTGAAAAGGCAAGTCGGCCGTGTTATAATTTGGTGTTTTAAGATTGAAGTACAACCGTACTTTGAATAAGACATGACTGAAAGGATCATATTGTAAATTTAAGAACTGAAGAATCTCTTGGGTACCTGAAATGATGGGTTTGTTTTGGCAATTATAATTTCAATAGAGGTTTCCGTCATGCAGTAAGTATTAAGAAAGTACTGTTTCGTGTAATCTTTCTCGGTTAATTGTGAGTGTTTTAAGTCACCTGAGTCACCTAGGTGACATATTGCTATAGGTCAGTGTTCTCCGCCGTGCGTTAAAATCTTTAACTTCTTGACAACCACCTTTCCAAATCTTTTCAAATTTAATATGAAGCATCTTTGGGACAATGAGGACATGTATTGTAAATTTCAGGACTTCTGTACTTTCGTGGCCTTACAGTTGGGGCAAAAACTGTCGAAAATTGATTAATTTTCAAGTTTTCTTCTCCACAACCGCACATCTGCAAGAAAAACTAAAAGTATGGTTTCTTGCAGATTACACAAATAAGCATCTCTCTGAAAAACTAAATCTAAAGAAATTGAAATGAATAAGAGTTTAGTTTGTGTTTTCACTATATTTAGATTGATCCCTTGACAAATTACGCCTTTCATTTTAAAGGTTAAAATATGTATAAAATCATTATTCTAAAACATTATTTTACATGTAATGTAATGTAAACGTAAACCCATAGATAATACCGAATTGAAAACAAGAGAAACCAATAAAGAAAGAGCAGCAAAGTCATTAACGCTTTGAAAAAGGAATTATGATTTTAAAGAAAGACATTTTGACTGAAGGTGTTTGAAATAACAAACCTCTTTGAACAGAGATATCAAAAATGATTATACATAGAAGCAAAAATGATTAATTAAGTAAACGAAAAGGTAAAAACCAGAAAAAGATTAACAAACGAAACAAAACCTTCTTTCTTATTGAAGATAGCAGTGAGCTATGTTCCCCTGTCCCGGTCCAGAACACCGAGATTACACTGGGTGCTAGATAATGGTGTACAGTTTAACAACATTTTTCTTCGCTTATATTTTCAATGATTTGCAGAAGGAAATAAAATGAACTACAAATTTTACAATCACACATGTTGAATTCGCAAGCGAAAAGGAGATGTATATGATGAATGGTTGAGATCTAATAGAATTTTTGAAAATTTTAGAAACTTTCGTCAAATCATCCTAGTTGAAGAGTTTAATGAGTGTGTTCATCAGGATTTGGGAACACATTTAGAAGATAATGATGTGAGAACTCTTGAGGAAGCCACAGTCATTAGAAATACTTACACTCTCATTCATAAGAAGTTTTGACAAAATCTCAAACTAGGTGTTTATCAAACCATTCAGACCTAGATAAAAAGAGTGCTTCAGAGTTTCAGTCCCTTTCCTCACGTCCCCCGTCTCCATCCCACAGTAGTTCTACGTCTGATCCGTCTCCATCCCACAGTAGTTCTACGTCTGATCCGTCTCCATCCCACAGTAGTTCTACATCTGATCCAAGGTTGGTGTACTCTGAAAGTCCCCATGGTGTAGGATCGCTTCCTACTTGTACTTATTGTAAGAAAACGTCATCGGATTAGTGAATATTTTAAGAGAAAAATTGACCTTGACAAACCACAGCCACAATCATGTGAAAGCCTTCGTTTTGGTTTTATTCTGACACTCTTGATGTTCAGGGTTCAATGTCCAGTTCTGTTATATGTACTTCTATTGAGGATTATGAAACATTTGTGTCTCAGGGATTTGTTTCACTCAATGGCTCTAGTGAAGTTAAACCTGTTCAGATTTTGAGATATAAAGGTGCCGCCTAGACTTGTTTGTCAGAGAATGGTTTACCTTTATCTGAGCTGACTTCCTCTAGTGGGTCAGGTCTGTTACAGGGTGTTGAACTAGGCGTCATTGGTGTTCCTTTACATAAAATATTCAATTACTGTACCAGTTATTGTTGGTGTTCGACCTGCTCTTCTTAATCAAAGCGTTTCCTTGTTGCTAGGCAATGATTTAACAGTGGCAAAGTTGTACCAGATCCCATAGTTTGTGAGAAAATCACTTCCAATGTCGCGTCCGATGATGAAGACGACGACTTACTTATCCAGCCTGTGCTGTCATCAGAGCAATGAACAGGAGAAAAGAATCGAGACTCATCAAGTTCAACCCTTAACATGGCTGGGTCATCTCATGAAATTGACCTCAGTAACGCTTTCTTGTTTGAACTTGTTGAGAGTTTAAATGAAAACAGAAAGTCATATAACAGTGAGTCGCCACTAAAAACCAGTGACGGTTATGGTCTCAATTCGCAATTAGAACAGAAAAAGGATTCCCTCAGTCGCGACCAGTTACTAACCGAGCAAAATGAGGACCCTTTTCCAACTTAACAAGATGGTACTCCCAGAAGAGGCCGCCAAAGTCGGCGAGTGCTTCTACACCTTATGTGAAAATGGCGACCACCTGACGCACCGCCGGGTGAAGTATGGCGGATCGTTCACCAGATAGTGGTCCCAGTGATATATCGTAGTTTAGCTCATGAAACACCCGTGGCAGGTCATTTAGGTGTCAATAAGACTTGTAACAGAATTTTGAGTAATGTGTATTGGCCTAAGCTAAGAGAGGATGTTTCTGAATTTTGTAAGTCGTGTCATGTACGCCAGATGATAGGTAAACCTAAACAGAAAATTCCATCAGCCCTTCTCCAATCTCTTCCAGATTTTGAAGAACCATTTAGTCAAGTGTTGATGGGTTTTGTAGGACCTTTGTCCAAGGCTAGGTTAGAGAACCAGTATTTACTTACTGTCATGTGTATAGGTTAGAGAACCAGTATTTACTTACTGTCATGTGTATGTCCACTATATTCCATGAAAATATACCTCTTAGGATTATAAAGGCGAAGACCATAGTCAAGGACCTTATCAAGTTTTTCAGTCTTGTAGGAGTGCCTAAGGCCATTCAGTCAGATCAAGGGTCGAATTTTATGTCAAGGCTGTTTCAAAATGTCAGATATGGGTTAGGTGTTAGACAATATAAGTCTACCCTTATCATCCCGAGTCTCGGGTGTGTTTGAGCGCTTTCGACAAACCTTTAAAACTATGATAAAGACATATTGTTATCAGTATGATAAAGAGTGGGATGAAGGGATTCACATTGTTTTATTTGCTACACGACTCTCAGGAGTCTCTGGGATTGATTTCTTTTGAATTAGTATTTAGCCATACAGTGAGAGGTCCTTTGAGACCGTTGAAAGAAAAGTGGCTGATGACTGAAACTAGTTTGGTGTTCTTAACCTTATACACTGTATCTGATAGCAACGAGGGACTTTACAACGCTTGCAAATTGGCACAAGTAAAATCTCAAAAGTTTCAGGCCAAAATTAAAGATTGGTATATCAAAGATGCCAGGAACAGAGTATTTTAATGATATGATTGCGCTTCACAACAGGTGGAATATGACATTGGTGGAATTGACAAAATTGTGTACAGAGAGTACATGATTTTCGAATTCAATATTCCTAAAATCCGTTTGCCGACAGGAGAATTCGCCCCCTGACCCTCCACCACCCTGAACCTGAACCCACTGGGATCTACCCCTTGCAGATATCGTTTGTTATCAAAGTTGTACTTGTAAGACAAATGGTTTCACCTTTAATGAATCCTTTAAAACCAGAAGGATTGTGAACACTCCTGAGATCGAAATATTGGAGCACGTTGGTTTAAGGAGGACTGCTACACCAGAGAAATTTGATGTTGATGAAAAATGGAGAATATGTACAACAATACTATCAAATTTACTTCATTTAGTCAAAAAATGCAGTTTCAGTAGAAAGTAATCTGACAAAATTAAAAACTCTACTGGATTTACACTTCAGCAGTCGACATGCTAACCTACTGAGTTACACCGCTATGCAACAAGTCTAAAGGTAATGGACAAATATTACTGATGATTGTATTTCCATTCATGTTTTAAAAAGATGTCAAACATTATGATATAGTATAATCCAGGATTTAATTTGTATCGAATCTATTACTTGTTTTGGTCTTATTTAATTAACTCACATTTCAGCTAACAATAGTAACGTTCTTGTTTTGCGAGTGCTTACAATGATGCAGAAGTTCTCATTTGGATTGGGACATGTAGCGCCGCTACACTAGGGAATTCAGTTTTGAATCCGAAATTCCTGTGAGCGTTGCGACATTTATCCTTGAATCTTAGTTTGTGGGAAATAAAAAAAACAATTTACGGGAAATTCATTAGTTACACTTTTTTTTATCAAAAGTTTATTCAATATGAAAAACGAAAGAAAATTATTCACCTTTACAGACCGTCCTGTCCGCACTTGACATTTTCCACGTGGACCCCTCTCCTACAGGACAAACAGAGCAGTTAAACTGACCACTCGCCGGTTGGTATTCACCTGTTGGGCAAAGTTGACAGCCTGTACTATTAAAGAACTTTCCTTTAGGACAACCTGTAAATTAAAAATGCCCAGAGAACAGAACTAATCGTTTTAAATCTATCGGAGGTGAAATATTGTACTTCAAGCTTACCCTGTGGGAAGTTAAATATACAATTCAAAGTTACCTGTGGGAAGTTAAATATACAATTCAAAGTTACCTGTGGGAAGTTAAATATACAATTCAAAGTTACCTATGGGAAGTTAAATATACAATTCAAAGTTACCTGTGGGAAGTTAAATATACAATTCAAAGTTACCTATGGGAAGTTAAATATACAATTCAAAGTTACCTATGGGAAGTTATACATTGCAATTCAAGCTTACCTGTGGGGTCAAACTGACAGGATGTCTTCCCGGATGACAATTCTAAACACATTTTAGCAACTGCACATGTTGTAGTTTTACAGATGTTCTCCAAATCCTTTAATATACAAATGAAAAACAGTCCCTTAACCATACAAACGAATTGTAATCCTATAAGCATTCAAAGCAAACATAATCGTATAAACATGTAAAGTAAATATACCCTTATGATTATGCATATAAACCCCAATCTTGTAATCACACAAAATAAACATAATCTTTTAAGTATAGAAAACTAACACAGTCTTAAGAATATATTAACCAAGAATTGAATGATTACAATAGATATGAATTGAAATCCTAAACATCGCATATAATCTGTACAGATTGAATGAAAAGGTTACAGTAGATGTGAATTGAATTCCTGGATATACCAGAGGTGGGATCAGGTACCTAAGCGGCGTAAGCATACCCTGGTGACCGGCCACACCCAACATGAGTCATATATCTTGTTCAAGTAAATGGAGTTATCTGTAGTCAAAATCAGTGTGCCACGAACGGTCTAACAATCGGGATGAAACACATCAGACAGCATCTGACCCAATGATAGGTTGTATTGGCAAACTAGATCGTTATAACGACCATAGAATTTGCGAAATACTGATTTTAAACAAGACTGTTCAAACCTTTATAACATCGTCAGTATCCTGCCTCGATTTAAAAACTTATTATACAGAGAACAAGCCAGGGGCGGATCCAGGAATTGCGGGGGCGCCACTTTATGAAACAGGGGGTCTGGGGGTGAAGCCTTTGTGGGGGCCAAGGGGCGAAGCCCCCGGAAGCTCCTGGATTTTATAGGGCTTGAAATATATCTCCTATTTAGTCTTTTGTACTATTTTCTATCATTTTTTATGAGGTGAAATTAATCAAATGACGCACATTTTAAGGGTTTTTGGAAAAAATTAAGTTCTCCCATTAAAGTAATTCAAGAAATCAATAGATTTTGTCATTTATTTCTCCGGGAGTGGAAGAAATTATTGCTTCTTACATTGTTTAGAACATTTTCCTGAACAAGATACCACGATTTACCTTAAGTTTGAAAATTTTAGGGGGGGGGGCGCCGGCTGCTCCCCCCCCCTAAATCCGCCACTGCAAGCTCTTGTTTATTGAATCAGTTGAGAGATATAAACACCATATGCAGGTAATAATGGAATATTGCTATATAAATGTGAAGTCGACGATGGAAAAGCTGAAATAATCCCGTTTGTCATAAACTTGAGTTGTTAGCTTGCCGTTAATATCTATTTTCAATACAATATCTAAGTTCGAAGCCTAAGACATTAAAATAGGTTGTGATTGCTCCTTCTCCAAACACTCGGCATTTAGAAGTTTTTGAATAAATTCTTTTTCATAATAATATAAAAACAGGTCATCTAACAAAGGAGCACAATTCGTATCCATGGGAATTTTAGTGCCTCTGTCTACCTCAATCTGTCTATTTAGGTTAGCTTACACTTACTTCTGTCCACATGTCTATTTAGGTTAGCTTACACTTCTTTCCACGTGTCTAATTAGGTTAGCTTACACTTACTTCTGTCCACGTCTCTATTTAGGTTAGATTACACTTACTTCTGTCCACGTGTCTATTTAGGTTAGCTTACACTTACTTCTGTCCACATGACTATTTAGGTTAGCTTACACTTCTGTCCACATGTCTATTTAGGTTAACTTACACTTACTTCTGTCCACGTGTCTATTTCGCTGTAGGTATATCCCTCTTTGGTTTTCAGTTTGTCTGGAACAGCTTTGGAATCGGTGTCCAGTAGATGACATAACAGGTGCTCTTTCTGGTAATTAAAGGACACGCACTGTCCCTTCCGTTTTATACACTGTCTAGCACATCCTTTTAATCCGATAATATCATAAGTAGCCAGCGCAGGAATGTCTAAATACTGGTTACGTACAAGAATTCCAACTGCATTAACATTCCAAATAGATATTAAAAATATCAAATAATTTTCTAACTTTCCCAACATTTTTCGTATGTGCTGAAAATCTCCGTCTTTCTAGCAACAACGATTTCAAAGAAATCGTGAACAGCTCACTGTGGAGAATTTGGTATTAAATATGAATGCTTCATGAATATGAATATGTAGTTAAGCGAGAGAAAAAACAACTGAATGATATTGATTTTTACAACATTGGTAATAATGATGACCATTGATTAAATGAAAATGAAATAAAGATTCAGCTTATCATTAAAACGTCTAACCACTTGCGTTCTCTAACTATTTTGTTCCATATGTCACTTTCTACATTCTCCTTGTGTGGTCGAGCTCGTATTTCGACAAAGGAAGAAGAAATCGACAGGGGTTAATGAGAGATATTACTTTATAATATGATGCATTTATTTTAAAATCGAACCGACGAGTGAACTTATCTATTTCTTTGCTATACGTTACAGAATTATTACAGATAGACCGTATGCAAGTCTAACAGAAACCGGCCAAACACTCACTCTCCAAGTTTGAGACTGTGATATATCTTAAACCAGGCAAAACATTAGTCATCATACAATGAAAGAAGGGAGGGGGGGGGGGGGGCCTCACGTACTGTTAAACATAATTTTGAAGCCCGTTACAGAAAAAAAATCACCCTGCATTAATGCTTTAATAAGTTCGGAAATGTTTTTTTTTCTCCGTGAAGAAGTTGTTGAACGCATTCATGATTACATTCAAACAGCTTTTCTGTTGAAGCTTCGCTTATTACTGTGATATGAATTAGTGATATTTCATTATGAAGCAAATGTCGCGGTAGCTCAAACGGTAAATTCTCGAATATCCTAACAGTTGGAAGTTTTGTTAAAATAGGGAAACTATTTGGACAACTAAACTAAAGTAATCTTACGGGTTGTCAATGTCCTTAAATATCTTTTCACGGTTTCTGTGAGCTCTTCGCTTCAATATTTTGGCTGTTACAGGCTGTAGCCATGTTTATACAAACTTAGGATGGTCTTAGGACAAGGATTATGCTGTCCTAAAGTTAGGATGAACTTAGAACGTGTCCTAATTAATACTAAGACGTGTCCGAAGACATACTTAGGACACGTCTTAGTCATAAGATATCTTAGAGAACATGCCTGCAGGTTTTTCAAACTCTAATTGCCCCCCCCCCCCCCCCCCCCCCCCCCCCGGGTGAAAATGAAGATTCTAAAACTTAATTTCACATCTATAGGATACCACCTATTACCTTCGAAGAATCTGATGTTTGCAGAATATGGTGTATTTTATGAGAAAATCGATCTCATACTCGGTGATACTGCGTTTTCTCCGCTTCGGAGCCAATCCTTCATAATCCACAGTGACGACTCCTCGAATGTGACGTTGTATACAGTGAATACGGGTTTTTTTTTAAATTTTGATTTCAAAATAAATTAGAAATGCATATCTCTATATCACACCTTTTAATGAATGTGAAAGAAAGGTTAAAATAATTGTATGCAAATTTATTATTTTTTTCAGAGGGTTAACTCCCCTTCCCCCAAGACTTGGAGGGGGTAACTTTAAATATTTGTTTTGTGTGAGTAGAAACAAAACTGGTGAATTAATTCTGAACATATGCTTTTACATGAAAAAGAGACAAATGAAAGACTTGTAAATTAATAATTTAATTGAGAAACAATTTTACAAAGAAACATGCAGACATCATTAAAGTGTGTGTTATAATTTGAAATAGAAGAGGATATTTATCATCCTGTATATCAAGATGAAATCAATTTATCATTCTTTCCATGCTCAAATACACACCGTAAAATTAAGATGAAACGACTTAGAAACACCGTTCATTTATTTCAAGCAAGTCTCGTCTTCTTTATCGATCACAGAATGACTAGATTATTAAATGCGAAACCGGATAAGTACTAAAACTCTTAAATGTTCCATTTAATGTGGCAAAATATCGGCATAAAAATAAATTACAAACAGTTTTACTTCAGAAATTATTTATCTGAAGTTTGGCTTAGCGTAGAAGGTTGCGTTGTTAGGCAACAGCCCACTGTTGCACGAGTCGGACGTGCAGCAGAAATGACAGGAGAACTTTCCGGAAACGGGGACGTTCGGATACCCGAGGCAGTAATCCTGGTCGGACGTCTGTGATAGCCATTCGTTTCTACACGTCTGCTCGTCAACACAACTAATAAAAAAATATACCAATCAGAAAAACAGGATTCAGAGTGTGCAATGGAAAATCTTATGACGTAATCAAATAATTCCTTATGAAAAGAATGCTACGACCGACATAATGTAACCAACTGAAAACACTTGACGATAACATAATCTCTAGAAGGCTTACTCAAAATGGGACAATTATGTCATTCCATAATTTCATCATGACTAGAAAATGACAAATTATATTCCAATTTCTTTGCTCCTAGTTCTAGTTCAATACGTATGACTTCGACCTCTCTGAAAAGATTTTGACAAAGGATCATGACAAACAAATCCTCTCGTTGAAACTGATATACGAGGGCGAGTCATTAAGTAACCAGCCTATCCCATTTCCGATTGACCGAGATGGTCACGATTTTCATGCCTTGTTTCGATACATGTTTTATACCTGGGTACAAAATTGCACGCATATCGAGTCATTATTGAATGTCAAACACGGCTAGTGATGGTAATGCATGGTTTTCATCTAAAGTTGAGTACCGTACTCTAATTCGGTACAAGTATTTAAAAGGTAAAACAGGCAAGGAAATACAAGGCGAGTTAGCCGATGTTTATGGGTCTTCTGCACCATCTTATGCTCAGGTTAAATTTTCGATAGGGGAATTCAAACGCGGTAGAACGTCTTTAGAAGGTGAAGCCAGGTATGGACGCCCACTGGATGTCACCGACGAAGAAATGCGCAAGGAAGTTCGGGATCTGGTATACTTTGATACGCGAATTCAGGTGGAAGAAATAGCGCAGGTATTAAACATTTCGCATGGTAGCGTTTCAACAGTCTTACATGATCGTTTAAGTATGCACAAGCTAACAGCCTGTTGGGTCCCCAAATCCCTTATAGCGATGAGCAAATGGCAACCAGAGCATTAGTATGCAGCGCCTTGTTGAAGCGTGTTAGGTCAAAAGATGATTTTCTTTTGTGTCTGGTGACTTGAGATGAGACTTGGGTTCATTATAATGAGCAAGAAAATAAAGCTCGGAGTCGTCAGTGGGTAGAGCCTGGGTTTCCGAGGCCAAATAATTCAAGACGCAACCATCTGCTGGCAATGTGATGGCCACAGTATTTTGGGACGCAAAAGGCGTTATTATGTTGGACGTTTTACCCAAGAGAAGTACAATGTAGAGTGTACTATGCAAACTTGACAAGAGTCCACGCTTGCAAAATTGCAATGGATGCTGTAGAGCAAAACGGGTATGAATTAATACCACATCCTGCCTATTCGCCTGACCTAGCTCCTAGCGACTTCTTTCTATTCCCAAACTTGAAAAAGGATATCCGTGGACGTCATTTCCGGTCTGACGAAGAAGTTGTGAAGGCAGTTGAGGAGTGGGTCAATGGACAGGACCCTGACCTTTTCAGTTCTGGGCTGATGGCACTTGAACACCGTTGGTCTAAGTGCATCACACTAGAGGGAAATTACCTTGAAACTCAACCGGAAATAAATTAGGCTGGTTACGTATTGACTCGCCCTCATATAATGTATATTTAAGGAGGAGTCATTGCACAAATAATGCAAATGAATGCCCTTTTCCAACTGACCTTGGTTCTCCTTCTGATCTGATCACTATTAACACTCTCTGTGCTAAGCATGAAGTTTAAATATCCCTTCAACATGATGTTGTGGAACAGAACAACATCGTATTCAACCAATACCTATGATTAACTTTTTTTCAGATGATAATTCAGAGTAATGACATTTTCTTATTAAAAGCAGCGATCACATCATGTATAAACTTCTAATGACGCGCCAGATGCGACAAGGTCACAGTTACGAACATATTGATTGATTTTATATTTAACGTCCCTCTCGAGAATTTTTCACTGATATGGAAACGTCACCATTGCCGGTGAAGGGCTGCAAAATTTAGGTCTATGCTCGGCGCTTACAGCCTTTAAGCAGGGAGGAATCTTTATCGTGCCATACCTGCTGTGACACGGGGTCTTGGTTTTTGCGGTTTTCCCGAAGGACCGCCCCACTTAGTCGCCTCTTACGACAAGCAAGGGGTTTTTGAGGACCTATTAGAAATACAGACATACGAATAATTCAGGGTATTTCCAATATGCACCATCCCCTAAGAATCCAAAGCCAAAACTCTTCAACTCTGTTACTTGACCACCGAAATACTTTACAACGAAGTTGTATTCTTAACTATCATATCTCAAAGCTAATTAAAACGTTACCGTTTGTAGATCATTTCGTTGTTGTATATATCATGTATGATGTCTGTCATACAGAAATCTTGACCCTGAGGACATGAAACTGAGGCACCCAGAAATATTGTCCGGGTATCACAGGGGATGTTGGAGTGACTGTCCCCACACACTTTACATTGTCTTCTCTCTACAAAACGTACAGTCATGAAACAGTTTAACCGCCACATACTTCAGTTAATATGCTTTCAGAAAAAAAAAAAATCAGAACTGTGGTATTCGATCATGTAACGCTAACACAGCACCTAGTGATAAAAAGATAATGACATGCACGTTTTTCATAATCCTTGATATTTCTGTATGTATATCCTTCGCGAATAAATTGCCAAACTGAAAAGCATCACGAATAAATCGGTTAACTTAACTATTAATAAAAAGTCTTCAATGTTCTACCAAGGGAAGTGACAACTGCAATTAAAATCAATAGCATTGCTGGTGTCACTATTCAAACATGAAATACAGAGCTACGTTTCTTAGTTTGGTTTATCTAAACAGCTATTAGAAAAGCAATTTGCTTTTTATCCATCCTAAGGGTTCCTGCATGTCTCGTGAAATAATACACAGTTGTTATCTCCGGAAACTTGTTCTCATTGTTAGAAAATATAATCATATATAATGTTACATATTCTCATTGTCAGTATATATATATATATATATATATATATATATATATATATATATAATACTACATGTTCTCATTGTCAGTAAATACAAGTATATATCATACTACATGTTGTCAGTAAATGCAAGTATATATAATACTACATGTTGTCAGTAAATATAAGTATATATAATACTACATGTTCACATTGTCAGTAAAAATAAGTATATATATGATACTACATGTTCTCATTGTTAGTAAATATAAGTGTTTATTATATACTTTCAATTTCATCTCTTCTTTTTTCTTTAAAAGTTTGCGGGCAAATATCACACGATATATGCCCGGAAACATTCCGGCCCGCAAACATTACGTCACAATCAATACACTACGCCGTTAATTTTCAAATTTTTCGTGTTTTTCATCTTTTACTCAGTTAAACCAATAAAGAAATTGTTAAAATAGAATTATTATTAGTTTCTAAATGAAATTGAAAGTATATAATAAAAAGGTTATAGACTTTGTATGGGAAAATATGACGACCTCGTTTTTTGTCGCGGACGGACCTCGCAAGCTCGGTCCGTCTACGCGCCAAAAAACTCGGTCGTCATATTTTCCCATACAAAGTCTATAACCTATAAATATAATACTACATGTCAGTAAATATCAGTATATATAATACTGCATGTTGTCAGGAAATGTAAGTGTATACTATTTTATTAACATTGTTAGTAAATATAAGTATATATAATACTGCATGTTGTCAGTAAATACAAGTAAAAAAAAATACTACATATTCACATTGTCAGTAAATATAAGTGTTTATAATACTACATGTTCATAGTTTCAGTAAATATAAGTATATGTAATACTATATTTTAACATTGTCCGTAAATATAAGTATATATAATACTACACGTTCTCATTGTTAGTAAATATAAGTATTTATTATATACTTTCAATTTCATCTCTTCTTTTTTCTTTAAATGTTTGCGGGCATATATCACACGATATATGCCCGGAGACATTCCGGCCCGCAAACATTACGTCACAATCAAATTTCTACGCCGTTAATTTTCAAATTTTTCGTGTTTTCCATCTTTTACTCAGTTAAACCGATAAAGCTATTGTTAAAAATAAAATTATTGTTAGTTTCTAAATAACTCGCAAGCTCGGTCCGTCAACGCGCCAAAAAACTCGGTCGTCATATTTTCCCATACAAAGTCTATAACCTATAAATATAATACTACATATTCTTATTGTCAGTAAATATAAGTGTATATGATACTACACGTTCTCATTGTTAGTAAATATATTAAGTATATGATACTACATGTTCATATTTTCAGTAAATATAAGTGTATATAATACTACATGTTGTCAGTAAATATAAGTGTATATAATGTTATGTATTCACATTGTCAGTAAATATAAGTATATATAATACTACAAGTTCTCACTATCAGTAAATATAAGTGTATATAATACTACATGTTGTCATTGTCAGTAAATATAAGTGTATATAATGCTACATGTTGTCATTGTCAGTAAATATAAGTATATATAATGCTACATGTTGTCATTGTCAGTAAATATAAGTGTATATAATGCTACATGTTGTCATTGTCAGTAAATATAAGTATATATAATACTACATGTTGTCATTGTCAGTAAATATAAGTGTATATAATGCTACATGTTGTCATTGTCAGTAAATATAAGTATATATAATGCTACATGTTGTCATTGTCAGTAAATATAAGTATATATAATGCTACATGTTGTCATTGTCAGTAAATATAAGTGTATATAATACTACATGTTCTCATTGTTAGTAAATATAAGTGTATATAATACTACATGTTCTCATTGTTAGTAAATATATTAAGTATATGATACTACATGTTCATATTTTCAGTAAATATAAGTGTATATAATACTACATGTTGTCAGTAAATATAAGTGTATATAATGTTATGTATTCACATTGTCAGTAAATATAAGTGTATATAATACTACAAGTTCTCACTATCAGTAAATATATAAGTGTATATAATACTACATGGCCACATTGTCAGTAAATATAAGTATATATAATACTACATGTTGTCATTGTCAGTAAATATATAAGTATATATAATACTACATGTTGTCATTGTCAGTAAATATATAAGTGTATATAATACTACATGGCCACATTGTCAGTAAATATATAAGTGTATATAATACTACATGTTGTCAGTAAATATAAGTATATATAATGCTACATGTTGTCATTGTCAGTAAATATAAGTATATATAATGCTACATGTTGTCATTGTCAGTAAATATAAGTGTATATAATACTACATGTTGTCATTGTCAGTAAATATATAAGTATATATAATACTACATGTTGTCATTGTCAGTAAATATATAAGTGTATATAATACTACATGGCCACATTGTCAGTAAATATAAGTATATATAATGCTACATGTTGTCAGTAATTTGAAGTATTTACAATGTGTAGGCAAAGTATGGATACATGTTTTGGAGAAAACGGTTGTAGTTACAAAGTGTTTCACTTTAAAATAAAGAAGAAGAATAAACTGATTAAAGCCTATTGAAGATTTATTAGAAATTAAAGTACTCCTACGTCATTTGAAACCTTACAATCACAGAATATTTCATTGTTAATCCGAATCTGTGTGCAATGTGAAACACGTCATTGGATGTAGAGATCACGAGGGACAAGGTCTTTGTTGCAAAGGGGCGTGGTGCAGCAGTAGGAACACGTGAACTGATGCAGAACTATTGCTGCGGGGTCATATCCCGCGCACTCTGAGCGACCAGACGATCCCACCCACCAGTTCTCTATGCATTCTGACTTAGAAGCACATCTACGGAAAAAATAGGAATCCATATTGACTCTGAATTCACGCTATTTCTTAAATTACACATACATGTATATTATTCGCCGAAAAAAAAATCAAGATTATCACTTTCAATTATTACATTTAAGCGGAATGTGAAGATTAATACAATCATTTTATATTTTTTACTTCCTATTCACAGTTCTGGTACCGTCTGCATTGTTTGTGACGTCATTCATGCAGTAAGGCTTATCCGGCAGACATCCCTGTGGACCATACAAATTTTCGCACAAAGAGACAGACCCAGAGCAGGTATAGCACTCCGCTGTAATTCATAGAAATAAATTCATGAAAATTTCTCTTGAGAATTTGTAAAGAACTTGAATTTGTAACATGAACATTATTTCCTGACAATACTTAATACATGTACGCTGAAACAAAACTACAACGTCTTATTCGGCATTTTATTTGGGATGAAACAGAGAATTAAGCGTGATATTTTGATAAGTGGTTTTATAAAAGGGGGATTATCAAACTGCTTAAAACAATAAATTTAGTGTTGAACGTGTAGAACGAAAACAGATTTACCAGTGAAAACTTTTAGATGTAACTAGGAGAGTTTTTGTTAAGCTTTTTGACAATGTTCTTTGTAAATCTCAATGAATGGGTCAGAGAAACACAGAATCATTGTAATAAATGTCTCATAAACGAACTTCAAAACATACCATCTTTCAATAGTATTCTATTTTGTGCTCTATGTTTTCAATAAAATGAAAGGTGAAGATAACGAACAGTGATCAATCTCATAATATAAGATGAAAACATGTCATTGGTTTCTTTCATGAGAAAGAGAATATCATTGAATTCAGTAAATGCTTATGCAGCCGACAGGATAGACCCGTATAAGATGTACTGAAGGTTAAGATTACATTCATTTTAATGAAACATGTTACAACATCCTTAATCATGTAAAAGTTTCATGCTTTTCGTATGAAAAATCTCAATTTACTTGCTGTTTAAAATGATTTGATTTTTGTTTATTTTCTATCTGAAGTCCACGATAAATATTTTGAATGAGTTATTGCTGTATATACATTATCATTTATGAATTGTAAAACATAATGAAAGATGAAGATAACGAACAGTGATCAATTTCATAATGTCTGTAAGCAATACAAATTAGAGAGATGGGCAAATAACGGACCCCTGGACACACCAGAGGTGGGATCAGGTGCCTAGGAGGAGAAAGCATCGCCTGTCGACAGGTCACCGTGAGCCCTATATTTTGATCAGGTAAACGGAGTTATCAGTAGTCAAGAATGGCCTAACAATGGGTACCTGTAAAGTGTTAAACGAAATCGAAACGAAACGAAATCTACCAAAACGAAACCCACAGAAACGAAATCTGCCGAAACGAAACCCACCGAAACAAAACGAAACCTACCGAAACGAAACGGAACAAATTCTATAACCGAACACTTTTAATTATGATAATTAAAAATGGTATATCATGCCCCTGTGAAAGTTACCACATATAAATAAAATTCGCCTCCCCTTTGATGGAGGCTTTCGTATTAACTGATACAAATTTTTTAAAAGTTGGAAAGAGGGACGAATAAGCACAAAGTACATGTCCGAAATTGATTAAATCATCAATACCATGTGCAAATAGTTTCGGATCCAGAAATTTCAAAACGGAGGGTTACAGTCTCACAGGTCGGAGGTCGGGGTAAATATACTAAACGAGGGGTGGTATCACCGACGTTGGATCCGCCTTTGGGCATAAATACGTTTCAGTGGGGTTTTTTTTTGTTGTTGTTTTTTTATCTAAACACGCCTGCTAATCGATCAATTGCATAACAAGAGGTTATGTATAGAAATCAAAAAGAGATCGATTTCCGGTTATGCAATCGATACCCAAATTTCACATGAATAGATGGTAAATTGTCTCGATTCAAGCAATTGTTGAGATTTTAATTAAAATGTAAGAATGTGATTCGATGAATAATTCTATTTTCTATTGTTTTACACTCTTATAAAATGCAAAGGTCATCGATTAGCAACGATTTTTGTTCTGAAGCGAGGGTCGGTGGAGCGAAAACGCTGTCAGATAATCGTATTTACCGACAGGAATTTGTGTTTATTTCATTTTAAACATAATTGTCAATTTTCACCATTACTTCACATTTGCGACCTTTGCAGCAAAATTTGGACTTTGATTTGTGTATTATTTCATAAATATACGAGGTAAATGACGTTGCCTATGCAAGTGATCCAAACGTTGTGAAGGAGAATTTAGGTTATACATGAGAGTAAGAAAAAAAGTTTTATTTCGGTTGAGCATCACTGAAGAGACATTATTTGTCGAAATGCACATCTGGTGCATCAAAATTGGTACCATATAAGTTTTACATTATACACCCTGTATTTCCTACGGCTATACTTCTACTATTGCATCCAAACTTTTTAATTATAAACAAACTTTGCAGTGCTTAGATATAGACCATCTTATACGTAATCCACCAACATGTTCTTGTTCTGCATCTTCTTTCAACTATAGTCCAGCTGGACATGTCATTACTGGTGATGTTGATATAGTTGAAAAATGAGGACCTCAAATCACTTATTCTTAAAGGTCCTAAATACAGAGAACCTCGGTCTTTTAATTGGCAACAGAACGTCATCTCTATTATGAGTTCTGTCGAAGATTATGCCAGACGATGGGCTAAATATTTTGCTGCAAAGGTCACAATATTGTGAACTAATGGTAAGTATTGACAATTATGTTTAAAATTCCTGTCGGTAAATACGATTTTCTGACAGCGTTTTCGCTCCACCGACCCTCGTTTCAGAACAAAAATCGTTGCTAATCGATGACCCTTGCATTTTATAAGAGTGTAAAACAATAGAAAATAGAATTACTCATCGAATCACATTCTTACATTTTAATTAAAATCTCAACAATTGCTTGCATCGAGACAATTTACCATCTATGCATGTGAAATTTGGGTATCGATTGCATAACTGGAAATCGATCTCTTTTGATTTCTATACATAACCTCTTGTTATGCAATTGATCGATTAGCAGGCGTGTCTAAAGACAAATCTATGTATACATGAGGAATTGTGTATTTGTATGTAGTATATCAAACAGTGGATTCTGGGTTTGTCTTCCCCGTTTTCTTTGTAATTTCTGCTTCCCTTTTGATTTTACAAAATGCTGACCTCCTCCTGATATCATTGCATTAAACATTTTCAGTTTTCCCTTCCGTTTTTAATTCCCCGTTTTAGCAACACCCCAAATATATAGAGTTATCTTTAAACTTACGGCATATCAATGATAATTTTTTAATAATATATATATATATATATATATATATATATATACATATATATATATATCTTGCCGAATTGCATAATTGTTTCCATTATCGAGAGTACTCGCACCTCAGCAGTTAGAGATTATATAAGAAGTTAAACGTCATTATATAAGAAGTTAAACGTCTTCCTGCTTTCAATTTTCTCAGACATCAGCTTCTTCAAACAATGTTTGATGCTAACCGATGGACCGCTTCAAATGTATCAGTCAACCCAAAAGACCACATCAACAGGGAGAAGAATTTCATTTATATGTGGTAACTTTCACAGTTCGGTTATACAATCTGTTTCGTTTCGGTAGGTTTCGTTTTGTTTTGGTAGATTTCGTTTCGGCAGATTTCGTTTCGTTTCGCATTTTACAGGTACCCCCTAACAATCAGTATGAAACACGTCAGACAGCATTTACCCAATGATAGGTTGTAATGGCAAACTGGATCAATATAACGACCACAGAATTTGCGCAATACTGACTTTTAACGGCACTGTTCAAACCACTGCACCATCAACTTGTTTTTCAGTAGCCTGCCTCGATTTTAAAACTGACCCTACGCAGAACAAGCTCTTGCGTATCGGATCAGTTTAGAGACATAAACACCATATGTAGGTGATAATGGAATATTACTACATAAAGATGGGAAGTTGACGATGGAAAAGCTGAAATAATCACGTTTGTTATGAAGTTGATTTGTTAGTTTGCCGTTAATATCTACTTTCAATAAAATATCGAAGTATGAAGCAGAAGTGAACGACTCTGTGGTGTCTTTTATTTCGAGTTCACTGGGATATATTGAATCGGTATATATGAGATTGATCACTGTTCGTTATCTTCGCCTTTCATGAATGAAAATTATTATTGTTAATAGATAAAACGTCGTCGATATATCTAAATGTCGAATTGAAGGCCACAACAAGAGATTTTTTCTAGAAGTTTTTTAAAATAAATTCTACTTAATAGGAATATAAAAACAGGTCAGCTAAATAAGTAGCACAATTCTGCCCATGGGAACTCCAACAGATTGTTGGAAGACCTGATCAACAAAGACCACGAAGATATTGTCAATGAGGAACTCCAGCATATTTTTTATTTCAACTTCAGAATACTCGTGCGTGGAATCAATGAACCGGAACAAAATTTGAACTTGATCTGTAGCAATGAACCAACTATCAAATTAATATCGACAGACACGACGAAACAAAATGTAGAAAATTGAGTATTTGCGTTTATTTTCTGAGTCCAGGGGCCATAATTCAGCAAAACATCAGTGGACCAGAACAAATTTCCAACCTGATCTCTAACTTTTCATGGTAACTCAATGTACAAAATATTGAATATATGTAAGCATGACAGAAAGTACGGAAAACTGATTTACCAGACTGACAGACGGACGGACGGAGTGCAAACATAAAAATGTTGTAGAAAAAATATTGAGAGATCAGTCACCAACGTTGATCTTTTAAATTCTTAATAGATAATCAATTACAAGAGAATCTACTGTACAGAAAATCAGTTGCAGTCTGATTTTTGCTGAAAAGGCGTGAAATTAACACAACAACTAATATAACTCACACATTCTTCATGGTATGGATTGAATATCCTAAAGTGAATTGAAAACCTCATGTTTATGGTGTAATATTCCTATTTATTTATCTATTCATTTCTTATTCGTGTAAAGCGATTTTAATAACATTCAGAAAAACTGGTTACAAGACTGGAATTTGAATATAAACCAATTTCTGTGAACAAGGAGGGTGAATACACAAGTCTTACAGTTTAAAGGTGCAGATGTCTTCAATTTGGTTGTAGTTGGCAATGTTGTTGCAGTTGTCATCGAAGGTATTGTTGCTGGCGTTGATTCTGTTGTGGGTTCTGTTACTTTTGTTGTTGATTTGTGAGATGTTACGGAAAATAGTCCATCCGTTTTAGGTGTTTGGCTTGTTGTCAATGTTGTTTCTGTTGTTTTTTGTTCTGTTGGTCTCGAGGGTGTATTTGGTTCCGTTGCTTTTGTTGTTGTCCTATTACCAGTCGTTTTTGCTGTTTGGCTTATTGTGAAATTAGAAATCCCTGTTTCTGTAATTGGAAATTGAGTAGAGTTGTGGATTGTTGATGAATATCCGCAAATTACATAAATTTTCGCTGACAATGGAAATCGTAATATTCTAATTCTGATTCCTTATATGGAATTTTATCAACAAATTCAACACTCTTATTCTATTCAATCAATATATACAAAACAGAAAGAAATCAACACATGCAAATATGAAATGATATTTTACCCCTTTACAAGCCGTCATACACGTGAGACACAGTCTAGTAACGATTCGGTTGTCTTTTCTTCCATTTTCCTCAGAGAAACGCGTTTAGTTTTTGCATCAAACACCGATCGAACATGATTTGTAACTTGCATCGCGTACAGGGTAAATACATTTCACCTCTTCTCTCTTGAGATTTAATTGTATTAATGTACACATTAAAATTGCTGTGTTCATTTCTACATACAAGTTGACACTTACAAAATCATTGAACACAACTCATGTTTTCATATTTAGGATGCAGGATTTAGGGGAAAGTTGATTAGTCATAAAGATGTGTATAAAATTCTTTTAAATATAATAAAATCTATTGATATACAAGTATTCATTGGATGTCTTACTTTAAGATGTGGTAAAATTCATAGGTATACAAGTAATAATTGGATGGCTCCCTTGGGTCAGGGTAAAATTCATTGATATACAAGTAATAATTGGATATCTTACTTGGAGGCGGGGGTGTGGTAGGAGGGATCGTTGTTGGTGGAGGCACAGTTCTTAGAACGTAATCACAATCTGAATCAAGATACGATTTACTGTCTGATGTCAATTTACCACACATACACATGAAACATTCTGTTGTGGCCGCAAATTTTGATTTGACGTCATTATTAGAAGTTTCCATTACTTACATTTGTTACACAAGTTGCAAGTTCGCGGACAAAATTTGATGTCCTCACTATCTGGATTGTACTGTAAATGATTACACAGTCCGTACTGTTTCAGGGAATCGCAGTGAGCTTTAGGGTCGTCCTCACACACGACGGACATATTCCCTATAGAACAATCAAACAGTATTTACATATATTGACTTGTAACAGAATAACAATTCACCACATGCAATGTATCATCGGATGACTTAGTATAGCAAGTATGATTAATCAAGTACCAATATCTAAAACGATTTGCCTTAATGGGCAGGTGAGGAATTACGACACCTGTAAACTACATAGTCCAGGTACAAACATACCACTTCAAGTAGTTAAATCTAAATGGCCATAAAACTTGTGAGATTGTGTGACTTAAATACTAACAATATATTTTCTTTAGAATGCGTACCGGAACACGTGACTGGAGCCGATGTTGTTGTAGTGGTTGGAGTCGTGGTAGTGGTTGGAGTCGTGGTAGTGGTTGGAGTTGTGGTAGTGGTTGAAGTTGTGGTAGTTGGTGGGGTTGTGGTTGGGGATGTGGTTATAGTTGTCGTTCCTGCTGGAGTTGTGGTTGTGGTTGCTTCAGTTGTTGGTCTTGCTGTAGTCACGCTATGGTGATGTCCGTGGTGCGTGTGTTTGTGTGTGTGATGTACATGACCGTGTGTCGTTGTCGTCGTTGTCGTTCTGGTCGTCGTTGGGGAACCTTAATCATTCGTGTTTTATGTTTGTTACAGTTTAGGCCATTTCCAAACCAAGTGTTAAAGTTTCTTTACTAGTTAAACTCCATTTCTTCAAACATTATAATACGTAGATGGGACCATTTCAAACAAAACGGCAATTTTTGACATTTAGCATGTTTAACATTATCATTTGTGAATTCTAAAGTTGATTTATCCGAGAAAAAGCTGCTATTGTTTTCAAATTTAATATGAAATGAAATAAATAATACATTGATATATTTAGAACAGGCAACACTAAGTATATTGTATAATGTGCTGTAGGTAATGGTAATTAAGATATGTTCAATGGCAGACTGGGTTCTAGTTACCAGTGGTGGTTACAGGTGTGAACATGGCGATCTGGTCCGGAACTGAAGCCCCATTACAAGCTTTGTCGTTTTCAGACACACAGCAAAACGTACAGACAATGTTGGTATCTGATATTTCCGTGAAGTTCTGGGTCAAACACTCTTGTCGTTTCCTAGTCTTCTCCCACCACAGTCCCTTACACTCGGCTTCAAACGCGCATCTGTCGATATGAAAGCGTTTACCGAGAGATTAAAAAAAATTGTACGTGTACATAAATCTTTGTTTTAAATTTAATGGTTATGACTTCGACTTACTTTTTAGTGACAAAGGCTTCTGGATGTTTGGCTGTTGTATCATATCTCACTTCATTCAGACAGTACGAGGACACGGAAGGACACTTTTCCTCACGAAATTGACCATTGGAATTCCCTGTTATACATTTCTTCTCTGAAAAATTAACCAATAGAAAGCTTTCTTGTTTCTGAAATATTATTTAATACGAGAACACAAACGTTGATAAAAGTGTTTACGATGAAAAGGTGAAGATGATTTATATAAAGAATCATATATATCCAATAACGAATTTGAGAGAAGGGCAAACACGGACCCCCTAGAAACACTACAGGTGGGATTATATGCCTAGACGGAGGGGATCAATTCACTCCTCATGCTTATCTTATATTGCTTTTCCTTTGGGGTATTATCATTTGACAAATAATGAATTTACCTCAACAATTAACAAATTCAAAATGCAGTCGAGCAAAGAACTAGGTCAACTTTGTACATTAAATATATATTTCCATTTCAGACAAATGTTTATTTATGTCTAAACATGATGGTAAAGTAGATATTACATACTTTTATAGGCTATGGAGTATTTAACAAAGTTCATTTATGGAAGGCTTGACAATCGAGACATGCTACTGGCAAACAAGTTGACTCCTATAAGGGATACAAAATAGAGAGTTGGGCAAACACGGAACCCTGGATATACCAGAGTGCCTAGGATGAGTAAGTATCCCCAGTCGACCGGTCACACCCGCTGTGAGCCCTATATCTTGATCAGATAAACGGAGTAATCCGTAGTCAAAATCGGTGTGCCAAGAACGGCCTAACAATCGCTATGAAACACGTCAGACATCATTTGATAGGTTGTATTGGCAAACTAGATCATTAAAATGACTAGAGAATATGCGAAATGTTGACTTAAAACGAGACGTTGATGCCCCTGTAACATCAACTTCTTTGTCAGTAGCTTTTCTCGATTTAAAAACTGATCATACGCAGAACAAGCTCTTTTGTATCGAATCAGCTAAGGGATATAAATAGCATATGCTGGTGATAGTGGAATAGTGCTACATAAATATGGGAAGTTGACGATGGAGAAGCTGAAATCATCCCATTTATCATAAAGTTGAGTTAGTTTGTCGTTAATATTTATTTTCAACAGAATATCTAAGTACGAAGCAGATGTGGAGGACTCCGTGGTGTCTTTTATTTCAAGTTCACAGGGATATATCGAATCGACATATAAATGAAAATTATTATTGTTAATAGATAAAACGTCGCTGATATATCTAAATGCCGAGTTGAAGGCTACAACAGATTCTTTTCTTTTCATGTAGAAGCTTTTGAAAAAACTCTGCTTCATACGAATATAAAAACAAGGGGCCGAGTGGTTAGAGCATCGCGCTCAAAATCACACGGCCTCCAACCTCTGTCGGCGCGGGTTCGAATCCCGTTCGCGCCGGTAAGTGAGAAAGTTTTCCAGTTTACTTTCGGAAGGTCGGTGGTCTCTTCCCAGGTACATTGTATCTGGGTTCTCTCTTCCACCAATAAAACCAGATAACTGAAAAATTGTTCAGTGTGGCGGAAAACATCAATAAACAAACAAACAAACAATATAAAAAAAACCAGGTCAGCTAATAAGCACAATTTGTGCCCATGGAAATTCCAACGATGTGCATGAGAAATTATTCCAATGTACTGCAGGTCGCTATATTTCGCCAAAAAAATATATAACTAATTTACATCAATGTGCTTGCATATCGCTATAGTTTCAACGAACATGCTCTTTCGTGTTTATCAGGGTTACATAATTTTGGTGAATGTTCAATCTATTCGTTGATACACAGATTCATTTACGAGAACATTATTTTCGTATCGAGGAAACCTCTTGCTATGTAGTCAACAATGAAACAGTGATTTAACGTATGAATGGTGAAGATAACGAACAGTGATCAATCTCATAACTCCCATAAGCAATACAAAATAGATAGCAAATAAGGACCCCTGGACATACCAGAGGTGGGATCAGGTGCCTAAGAGGACTAAGCACCCCCTGTCGACCGTGGCCACAGAAACAAGAGCTTACATTAAATGGCACCGAAACACAACTTTGATTTTTGATCCAATACACAAAAGCAAACCTGTTTCACGAATGGGCCTTTCGGTATAAAAACTTAAATGTACTATATGACACTATAATACGTACCTTCACGTGTATTTTGGAATGTTGACAGATATTTGGGTATAGGGTCCTGGTTGCATGGTGCGATTGTATTTGAATTATCACAACAATAGTTACAGGCATTGTCTGCCTGCGGCCCGGTGACATTGCTGCATTTAGGGTCACCCAAAGTATCAACCCAATAATTCCATTTGCACTCTACTTCGTCAGCGCACCTTATGACAGAAAGAGAAGATAAATGGCTATCATATTTTACTTACTTTGTTCCCTTGTTTATAAAGCACAACACATGTACACATTATGATGATTTTTCTACAGACTCCAGTCTTTTTGTAGTGTTAGCAATCATGTATCAGAGTCTCTTTGAAGTCCAGACTTTTTGTAAATGTACAATTTTCATTAGACACAAAGGGTTTATTTAAGGTTCTTTGCTACGAAATGCTGTTGCTAAAGTTACTACAACAGCACTAGATTACATAAAAACTATCACTGTCATATCAGACGTTATAAATTCTGCACTCTTTACATAAAAGTTCGTTTGGTGGTTGTTATTTTTTATTTTGGTGGTTTTTTTTAAAACAACATATTAGAAAACAAAGGTTGAAACATTACTGTATGAAAGTATATAATTAATTACATATTTTTCATAAAATTGGATTAAAGGTCGCACTTTTTCCAACTCTGAAATTTGTTTTGACAATTTCCAACATATTCAGATATTTCAACCGCGATGTGAATAAAAAAATTTAGTCCCTAACTGACGGTGAATGCCACTTTTCTAAATAATATAGCTTATGTAAAATAAAACCTACTTTTTGACAACGATCCTGCCAGCCTTAGGGTCTGCAATGACTGTGTTCATGCAGTATTTTTCTCCAGAATTACAGTAATGGGTGCTGGCCGTGCCACAATTCTGACCGTTTCCTTCCACACACACTTGGCACGTCCCCTCTAAACACGTACCATTTATGAATATATTCATATTGAAAAAGAAGGAAAATGATTTTTTTTCTTATCTAAATTCAGTAAAAATAATCTCTCAACTAAAACAGGAACAAATACAGAGCTTACTGTAAAACCAGGGTCGTGAGAGCACAGATCTCCGGAATACATACCATGAGCTGGAGTCGGTTTTGGCGTAGTGGGGCGTGTCGTTGTTGTTGTTGGGACCGTTGTCGTGGCAACTGTTGGCGTGGTTTTTACTGAAGTCACGGTAACTAGATGGGGATAAAACTCTTCACGTTTAAAGTAAACTTCAAGATAAATCAATTTACGACAGAGAATAAAACAAATGTAACATCCCCCAAATAAATCCGATTCATGCTATCAAATTTTTTGAATTTCGAATTCCCTATTAACATTCGGCATAGTGTGTACTGTGAATCATTTGAATTCGTGGTTTTGGGTTGTTTTTTTTCATGGGTTACGGAGATTTTACTGTTTCGTTGGATTGTAATTTCGTAGATATGATTTTTGTACATTGACGAATTGTATAAATTGTGTATATCATTGTGGTATGAAATTCGTCGGATGCGAGAACTCATGAAAATTGAGCCCCCACACACAGAGGATAAGCCCGTTTTTGGCCCGAACTTTGTGATACTATAAATATAGAAAGTCTATATTTATAGTACTAGTATTACAGAGTTCGGGCCAAAAACGGGCTTTCTATATAAATAGATTCACAAAGTTCGGTCCCAAAACGGGCTTAGTCCCTGTGCCCCCACGAAATATAATGATTCCACAATACTCTATTTACATTCACTGTTCAAATCTTTTCTCTTATATTTTTTTCATCATGCAATAAATGCATGTTTGTTGCAAACTAGTTCGATCCGTTCTCTAATACCACCTGTCTGCAAAATCATTAACAAATATGGAGTGTCATCTAGTTCAAAGGGCTGTTTTAACTTAACAAATGGGTCAACCATATGCTATTTTAGACCTTAATTCTAGTTCATATTTTTAAATAATACAAAAGCATATAGATATAAACAATAAAATGTCTTTCTTTGTTGTTTCATCGGGGGATGAAGGTAGCAATCATTGCAGAAAAAAATTGCATCACCCGCTTATGCGGGTCATGCATTTTTTTTTCTGCAATGCTAGCTATCTTCATCACCCGATGAAACAACAAAGAAAGCATTTTATTATTGATATAACTTGTATTTCAGTTTGTACATATGGGGCTGTGATAGCTTACACGGCATGTGGACGCTCTGTATGATATGCTTGTTGCAGTAAAGGTCATTGGGGTCACAGTTGTACTGTTTACAACAGTCGATGCATTCTGTCCCTTCCGGTATGTTCCCGGTCCTACAGGAGGGGTTCGCTAGACTGCTCTTGTACTTGTTGGCATCGCAAAACGAGGACGTGGCTGGTCTAACAGAAATAAATGAAAAATTGCATAATACTTTTCGAAGTTATCAAAGACAGTGCAGAATTTCACGTAACATTCGACAGGAAATTAGATAGCATTGAATCAGCCGATCAGTTGTAATATAACTCCCACATTACGACATGGTGTTCTTTACATACATTATTTATCATATCATAAGAGTTTGGGAAATCTTGATTAACTGCCGGTGGCCTATCACAGGTAAAATTGTATAGTGGTTGGGGAGTTGGCTTCACTGCTGGGATGTCTGGGGTTCGATTTCAAACCTAACACATTTAACATAGGTACCTGTAGTGATTGTATCGACATAGGTAGTGACTGTATCGACATAACTAGTGACTATATCGACATAAGTAGTGATGGTATCGACATAGGTAGATATTGTATCGACATAGGTAGTGACTGTATCGACATAACTAGTGACTGTATCGACATAAGTAGTGACTGTATCGACATAGGTAGTGACTGTTTCGACATACATAGTGAATGTATCGACATAGGTAGTGACTATATAGACATAGGTAGTGACTGTATCGACATAACTAGTGACTGTATCGACATAAGTAGTGACTGTATCGACATAGGTAGTGACTGTTTCGACATACATAGTGAATGTATCGACATAGGTAGTGACTATATAGACATAAGTAGTGCTGTATCGACATAACTAGTGACTGTATCGACATAACTAGTGACTGTATCGACATAGGTAGAGATTGTATCGACATAGGTAGTGACTGTATCGACATAAGTAGTAGTGACTGTATCGACATAAGTAGTAGTGACTGTATCGACATACATGGTGACTGTATCGACATAAGTAGTGCTGTATCGACATAGGTAGTGACTATATCGATAAAGCTAGAGATTGTACAGACAGGTAGAGACTGTATCGACATAAGTAGTGACTGTATCGACATAGGTAGTGACTATATCGACATAGGTAGTGACTATATCGACATAAGTAGTGCTGTATCGACATAGGTAGTGACTATAAGTGAAAATCATGAGTTTTCGATAATACCTTGAAAACAAAGGTCCCGTGTCGTTATAGGTGTTGGCAAATTAAAGAACCCTTAATGCTACGACCCTGAGCACAATGTAAAGGTAAAATTTGTGACACTTAAAGCTGGTGACGTCTTTAGATGATTGAAAAATCGTTTGTAACAGGAAGGAAAAAGTATCGGAGGGGTTGGCACTTAACCCCTGGACCCCCACCCCACCCCCGGCTAATCGTGCGGGTGTTCTACCAATTGCGCTTCTAGATCAACCTGCCCAATCCCTGTTACAAGTCATTCAGTCCCTGTTATCATTAAGAGTGACAACGTTTATACATACCCTTTTGCAGTAAATATCCCCGAGGCATTACGAATAATGCTTGTGTAGCAGTAGTCGCCCTTGATGATATCATTACAGTACATCAAGGGATAGAAGCCGGGTCTTTCACATTTCAAGCATATCGACTCTGGCAATAAAATATCATTTCTCATATTATGCATACATGTAAAGCTTCAAATGTTCGTAGTGAGATTTTTGTTTTTGGTTCCAGAAAAGTAAGAAAGAATCCATCGATCGTGGATTAATCAGCATTACTCAGGGATAAGTACGATTCCAATGGTTTCCGAACGTTCTGGGGTGCATTTTACAAAAGAACTTACGACTTACATATTGTACGACCAACTTTACATACTGGATTTCTCCCGTTTATTGTAAGATATATCACTCCAATGTAAAATAGTGAAAACATAATGTTTTTGAAAATTAAGTATCAGAAACGTTTTAATTCCCTCGTTTAAACTAATAAGTGTGTAATACAATTTAAGACTTGCGACTTTGTCGTACGGGTAAGTTGTTTTGTAAAACAGGCCCCTGGTTTTGCATTTATTAAAGTAACTAATGTAGGTTAATGAAAATTTTTATTTAATTTTTTTTTTTTTTTTTTTTTTTTTTACATTTGGAGGTGCAATTGATAAAATGGATTACTGTTTTAAATTTTAAATTGCATTTCATTAATTCCGGAATGAAAATGATTTGTTTTGATTAAAAGATGCTTCACGATTTGATTTATGACAAAATTCCCCATTCTATTTCACAGAAACCATGAAGTGTATAGAAGAGAACGTGTAGTATAGTGACTGGTGGTGAAAATTCCGAATTAATAGGACGAAATTTCCTCTAATGAAATAATGATAACGGAAAACCCCAGCAACAGAGAATGCATGTAAAGTAATTTATCAGATATTGGTGAAAAAAATCCGGAACTAGTGCCAGATACAAGATGTATTGTGACTGCTACAAAGAGCAAACAAAGGACAACAAATCCATAGGAATCACCTCAGGAAAGAATGACAGGGATGACGTCACTAATGACAGGGATGATATCACTGATGATGATGAAAAAGTGATATCTTAAAACTCAAACCTGTTAAAATTCAAACAGATTTATAATAGAATAGAAACAATGTAACCAAATGAACAAGGGAATATTATCTGTGTAATAGTTAACATTCATCACCCGATTCCGACAGTGATGTGAGACTGGGAGGCGATCTACACCCGATTGTGACAGTGATGTGAGACTGGGAGGCGATCTACACCCGATTGTGACAGTGATGTGAGACTGAGAGGCGATCTACACCCGATTGTGACAGTGATGTGAGACTGAGAGGCGATCTACACCCGATTGTGACAGTGATGTGACACTGGCGGGCGATCTACACCCGATTCTGACAATGATGTGAAACTGGGAGGCGATCTACATCCGATTCTGACAATAATATGACGCACAAAGGCTAAAAATCATGACAACAGGGAGAAAGATAAAAAAAAATTAAATTAAAAAAGCATGTTTCTGATCACATTACAGACAAATATCTTAAATCTCCTTACAGACGAAATAGTCCAAGAATGGCATTTACAGGAGAATCTGTTCAGAACTCATGATATACTATAGAATTTGACTTCTTTGCTGTAAAATCTTAAGTGCACATAAAATTTTCACAACATGATGTTTACTAAGCTATAACGAAGCAAGAGATTAAAGCGACTAAAACGTATTTTCCTAGCGTAAATAGAGAATATATTATATATTCCTACTATTTGATTACATTTGCAAATGATTTCCAAAGATGAATTCAGTAAATATTACATTAATTCATTTCTGAGTGAACTTTCTAATTTTTCAAGACGTCATCCATGACCTAATCATACAGTGTATTACTTAGAATTGTAATTTTGAATGATGGTGGTTGGTGGGTTTTTTTTCTTCAAATATCGGTATGAATATAAGAAATAGAGAGCACAGTAAAACGTTCACTGGAATTTGAACTTGGTTCGTACGTAATAAAACGGAATTTGATAACTTTACAAATTGACTTCATATATTTCTTCAATAACATTCCTTGTATAAAGACATTATTGTATATACGCATACGCTCCCATATGCCCTTCACTCCTTCTACACAACACAAAACATGGGCTGAATAGCTATTCATTCCACAAGATTTAACACAGCATGAAAGGTGAAGATAACGACCAATGATCAATTCCATAACTCCTATAAGGAATACAAAATAGAGAATTGGGAATACACGGTCCCCTGGATTTACCAGAGGTGGGATTAGGTGTCTAGGAGAAGTAGGTATCTCCTGTCGACCGGCCACACCCGTCTTGAGTCCTATAACTTGATCAGGTATACGGGGTAATCCGTAATCAAAATCAGTGTTTGAAGAATGGCCTAACAATCGACATGAAACACGTCAGACAGCATTTGATCCCATTGTAAAAAATATTATCCAAAGTAACTGCAACATACTAGTATTTTTTTTAAGATTCATAATGACACAGAAAGTGCTGGTAAGATAAACAGCTTGTGTCTGATCACATGATCACAACGGATCACATGACACAGCATTTACCATTATCTAACCAATGTTCCGTGCGAATGTGAAGCTTGTGTAACGCGCCCGCTAGTGAGAGAATGAGCATTTACGTAAACAGCAAAATTGGGTATCGTTACTCCTACTCCTAAAAGACGAAATAAAAAGTAGCACATGCGTTATAGTAATAATGGTACAGTTAGGTGCTTTGGGAAGAGTTATATTAGCGCTAAAAACATATACAATAAAATATAGCGGACACGACCATGGTAGCTCTAAGCACGATTCATGATATAAAGAGCACTAAACACCAGAAAGTATTCATTTAGTTAACTTGATTGCATACAATGACGCACTATCACTTGTTTAATATATGTCATATAATACATAAATACCATGTGTGTCGCAGTGCTTCGGTGAACGAGTGGTGCTGCTCTGCCCGGGACGTGTTGCAAATAAAAACGCATCGCCTTGTGAACCTGATCAAAATGTAAAAATAGAATAGTGATTGAAAACTTATTCCGGATAACATCAAAGATGCCGATTTGAACATTTTAAGGTACTTACAAACTACCAAAAGTAATAGCTTTCCGTAATATGTATATAACATGGTTTAATAATAAGATTACGACTATGACAACGTCCTTACAAAATGACGTTTAGAATCTTATCAGCAAGTGCAAACCATCGGGATTTCCCCTATCTCACAAAGCACCGGAAAGTCACGCAGTCTTCGTGAGTTCAATCTATGTTTATTTCAAAATAGGCAATGGGAGAGTAGCACTTTGTATAATTTGAGGAACCTCACAATCAGTCTTCATGGATTTTATTTACAATACCTGGCAATATATTTTATATGAAAATACGCATAGATAACAATTTGTTCCACAGAATTTCAAAATATAACCAATTAATCACTGTAGTATTACGAACTTCACGTGAGTAATAATTTACAACCCACGTGATTTAATGAAATGTGAGAAGGTTATCTACCTTTGAATGAAAGGTGAAGATAACGAACGGTGATCAATCTCACAACTCCTAGATAGTGAATACAAAATAAAGAGTTGGACAATTATGGCGTGTAAAACGTTGCTATATTCGATAATCTTGTGATGTATGTTCAATATCTTGTTATGTATGTTCAATATTATGTGATGTATATTCATTAATCTTGTAATGTATGTTCAATATCTTGTGATGTATATTTGATAATCTTGTGATGTATATTCGATAATCTTGTGATGTATGTTCAATATCTTGTGATAATCTTGTGGTGTATGTTCAATATCTTCTGATGTATGTTCAATATCTTGTGATGTATGTTCAATGTATTGTGATGTATGTGCAATAATTGCATTATGGGTAATATGATGCAACAGCGTACTATAAAGTAATACCGATTTTCATTGGTTGGAAATAACGAAAGTATCCGGTGATGTAAATTATGATACACTAGTATGTTGAAAATAACACTGTATGGCTTCTTAGGATCTGTCCTAGATACAGGCACCTGAACTATGGACACTGCTTACCCTCCCCCCTTTGATATTCTTTGCGACAATAATTTCTCCGAAACGTGTCGATTCCCTGCCTATCTCAACCCCCTTTCGATTTATATAATCGTTTCACGCTTTTTGTAAGCTATAGAGATTGGCCTTCTACCGGTATACACATTTCAGAGAAATTATCACAGCGAGAGAAGAAGAAAAAAGAAATTATAAAAAGGAGGGGGGGGGGTAGTATCCATTCTTCAGGTGTCTGTGGTCCTGTAACCCATGCCATATCATGTGAAACTTTTCGTAAATCCACTAACTTACTTACTTAGTCCTCTTCGTGCATGTCTGCACATAAGGCTGAAAAATCCACTAAGGCACGCCTGGAATGTGTTGAAGGTCTTGACTTTACTGAAGAACAAGCCAAATCTAAAAAAATCGGCAATGAATTATCTAGATTGTCCAAACTTTGTCAAAGTCTACAGAAACAATTGTCTAATATAAAGATGTCAAAGTCATATGCTGCTGTCGTTACCCCCACCGAGAGCCCCAGATAGTCGGTCTCAGATCAGTGAAAGCACTTCGCGGTCCAGTGTTCATTCACAAGACATGACAAGGCACGGCACCAGATAACGGTACAACAGAGAATTCCACGCGAAACACACAAGAATGTTCAGATAAATGCAAAGTACAGAAAGAAGTTACTGATGAAAATCATAATGCACCAAAACATCAGCCAAATGTAAAATCAAGTGATGCCAGTAGTTCCTGTCCAGCACTGACAGACAGTAGCCACCCTCAAAACAACATTCCCATCCCTGTGCATATTTCGCGGACTCCTAACTCGATTGTAACAAAAGAATCTGGTCTAAATCAAGCCCATGATCCAAATCAGAAACGAGACGTATTTCTCGGAATAACGCATCACAGACGGAGAAACACTCAATTTTACCTCACGGGCACAGACTGACACTACTCGGGATGGCATTATTAACTATGTACGAGACAGTAATATCCGTGTGACGTATCTATCCTTATTCCAGTCCAAATATAATCAGGACTGTTTGTCTGCGAAAATCCACGTTCCCGAAGAAAACCGTGAAACATTATGTGCGCGATCATTCTGGCCTCACGGAGTCAAATGCCGTCCATGGATCAATGCACATGAGAGACAACGAAGTCGCCAAAACGATTATAAAGATACTCTTCACAATGAACAATCTTAGGCAATACATAATGTTCTGTATCACTATAGTACATATATATATGTTACTTACAATTTTGAATTGGAATGTCAGAGGAATGATGTCCTCTAGTGTATGTTTGACAAATCTTTTACGTTTATCTGATTGTGATATTGCTGTAATCTCAGAACATAAGTTACCCGAATCATGTTCTAAATTCTTTGGTTGTATTGATAAGAATAAGAATTATATAAGTGTAGCATAATTTGAAAAATCAGACAAAAATGATGAAATAGGCAAAGGAGGTGTAGCAATATTATACAAAAATTCCTTAGAATTTTACACATCTTCAATTTACACTAACTCCAACAGAGTTGTTGGTATCTGTTGGTATTTGTTTAAAAACTCCAAATCATGTTCCAATATATGTTTTTGGTGTGCATTTACCTTCTGAAAACAACGTTGATCAATAAAGAGAAGTGTTGAATATACTTAACGGATTATTCACTAATTACTCAAATCATGGTCATGTAATTTTTGCTGGTGACATGAATGGAAGCATACTACAAAAAGATGCTGACAGGACAAATATTTATAAATCAGCTGAACTTACAAATTTTGTCACGAAAAACAACATGTATTGTGATGTTACTAGTAATAAGAAAATCCAATGTCAAGATGGTTATACAATTGTACCTTGTAAAACCATGTTAGATTATATATTTGTTAGTGAATCCTTACAAAATCGTATTTTAGATTATGCAATTATAGAAGAAGGTATGATATCTAGTACCTCAGACCACTTACCTATAATAGTTAAGGTTGAAGTTTTGGAAAACCCACACACATTATTACCAAACACATCTAAATGGCCTGCGTGGCACAGAATATGCACAGATACAAAGATCAAGTACTGTAACCAGCTGAAAATAGATTCAAACCATATTCTGCTCGATGAGAACAACATGTTGTCTGTAAATGATATAAATACATATTCAAAAGAAATTGTTAACGCTGTGATAAAAAGTGCCAAACTAACTATTCCCATGTGTTCATATAATCCTCATACCAAACCTTATTGGAATACCTCAGTAAATGAAGCTCATAAGAACGAAATGGAACTTAAGAGTCAGATGAATAAAAGAAGGAAAACCTCGGGGCATGCAGCACATATCATATGCTGAGTATAAACGTGCAAAACGCCATTTCCGACGATGTTAAGAAGCGCCTCCCAGGATTTTATTCGAAAAACGTACGAAGACATTGACAAAGCTGTTTTGGAAATTAATTCGTCGACAAAAACCACGCCAAACAAAGTTATATCCAGAAATACAATTTGCCGAAAGAGTAGGAAATACACCTGAAAGTGTCGCTTCAGTTTTTGCTGAATACTTTTCAACTGTGTACGAGCCCGGACAAAATGAAATGTATGACAATCAATTTTACAACAATACCATTCGACAATACAATCGTATCAAAATACAAGAAACTCAAAATTCTGTCGATCTTCCAGGTAGATATATTACAGAAAAGGAAGTTGTTGATTCTATAAAGACTAGACTTTTTGACATCATAGACAGTTGCTTCTTCAACAAAAACGGAAAACGGAAATATTCATATCTAGTGATCAGTCATTCAAAAATTTACTTTGTTAAACATCACTCCGATTCCACGCACAAGTACTCTGAAGTTGAAATAAAAATATGCTAGAGTTCCTCATTGACAATATCTTTGTGGTCTTTGGTGATCAGGTCTTCCAACAGTCTGTTGGAATTCCCATGGGCACGAATTGTGCTCCTTTGTTAGCTGACCTGTTTTTATATTCATATGAAGCAGAATTTATTCAAAAACTTCTACGTGAGAAGACAAAATCTCTCGCTGTGACCTTCAATTCGACTTTTAGATATATTGATGACGTTTTGTCTATTAACAATGATAGCTTTCATTCATATGTCGATTTGATATATCCCTGTGAGCTCGAAATAAAGGACACCACAGAGTCGTCCACTTCTGCTTCATACTTAGATATTTTATTGAAAGTAGACATTAACGGCAAACTGACAACTCAACTGTATGACAAACGGGATGATTTCAGCTTCTCCATCGTCAACTTCCCATATTTGTGTAGCAATATTCCATTATCACCTGCATATGGTGTTTATATATCTCAACTGATTCGATATGCAAGAGCTTGTTCTGGGTATAGTCAGTTTTTAAATCGAGGTAAGCTACTGACAAACAAGTTGATGGAACGGGGATTTCAACAGTCTCGATTGAAGTCAGCATTTCGCAAATTCTATGGTCGTTATAACGATCTAGTTCGTCAATACAACCTCGCATTGGGTCAAATGCTGTCTGATGTGTTTCATACCGATTCCGTTCTTGGCACACTGATTTTGACTGCGGATAACTCCGTTTACCTGATCAGGATATAGGGCTCACGGCGGGTGTGACCGGTCAACAGGGATGCTTAATCCTCCTAGGCACCTGATCCCACCTCTGGTGTGTCCAGGGGTCCGTGTTTGCCCAACTATGTATTTTGTATTGCTTGTAGGAATTATGAGATTGATCACTGTTCGTTATCTTCACCTTACTATTAAAGTTTAAAAAAAAAAAAAAAAAAGCCCCTGGGCCCGATAAAATTCAATCAGAACATTTGATTCATGGAAAAAGTGTATTATCAAAATATTTATGTGTATTATTCAACAGCATAATAAAACTAGGTAAAATTCCCTCTGGATGGAAACAAGGTTTTATAGTACCAATTTTCAAGGGTGGAAGCAAACAAAAAACTTCTCCTGACAGCTACCGATCCATTTCATTATTGTCTACTATATTCAAAGTTTTTGAAAAAATCATCTACACAAGGATTATGAACGTATCGTTCAAAGAGAAATAATCGAGTCCTCAACAAGGTTTTCATAAAGGTTTAAGTTCTATCACAGCTGCATTTAACCTTCAAGAAACAATCTTGCATCACATCGAAAACGGATCACGTGTATATGTATGTTTTCTAGACAGCCGAAAAGTCTTTGATACAGTATGGAGAAAAGGATTGCTTTGTAAAGTTAACGAAATAGGTATCGAGGGAAAATTATGGACATTGATAGACGACTGCCACATTGATACCAAAAGTGCTGTAATTTTAAATTACCAGCAATCAGACTGGTTCCCGGTTGAACAAGGAATACGGCAAGGCGGTATCTTATCTGGGTTTTTACACACAGTTTATATCAATGACTTACTTAACGAACTTGGTCACATCAATAAAAACTTCGGAATTCATAATATAGAGTCATCGACCCCTACTCTCGCAGATGATATTGCCTGTTTATCGTCAACTCCGCACTCACTCCAGAATATGTTGGATGTAGCATATAATTTTTCTTGTAGATGGAGATTCTCTTTCATCGCTAAAAAATCATGTATTATAGTACTAGGTAAATCTCACAATGTCGTCTCAAATCAATGGTTAGTGGGCGATGAAATCATTCCTGTAAAGAGTTACTATAATCACCTTAGGATCATTCAAAACTCTCATTTCAAATCTCTAACCAGGACAAAGAAGGCATGTGACAAAGGCAGACGATCTTATTACTCCATAAAACACTCATCCTCAGAAAATTCCAATCCAGTTACTCTTGTGAATCTTTATAAAAAGGTAGTCATACCTTCTACATTATATGGATGTGAAATTTGGAATGATCATAAAACCCAGGATCTTCAGATGTTACATCGACTTCAACATTTTATCGTTAATGATATTCAAAGCTTACATGTAAATCTATCAACGCGGTCCGATATGTGTGAAAGCTTATTAGGTCTCAGACCTATCATATCTGAAATTGATAAAAAGAAGCTATTGTTTTTAAGCAAACTGTGCAATTTCTCTCACAATGTGCTGGCGAAACAAATATTTCTCTTCAGACTCTTTACAGTTTTGTGTAACCCATGGGGAACCACGCATGGATTCATTAAAGACATTCTAGTCATTCTGGATAAATACTCCTTAACGCAATATCTTGCATCTTATTTGGAATCTGATGCCTTCCCAAACAAATATACCTGAAAAAAACCTGTAAAATCCTTTATTTCGCTTTACGAAGATTGTGAATGGAATAAACGAACACATCTTGACTCAGATTTTACGCGATTTATACAGTTAGATGATGGAAAGGGGTTGCCAAGAATTTGGAAAATCATATGGTCGACACAAGAAACCAAAATTATTAAAACCTTAGTTAAACTCTGGACAATACCTCCCATAGGAAACATATATACATTCCGAATATAATGATATGCTTAAACACATTGCCTGCAGTTGTCCCAACTTTTCCTCAAACAGAGAACAATTTTGGGACGATATTACAAACCTTGATCTGCATGTGTATCTGTGCAGAATTCTGTGCCCTTGATGAAGAAGATTTATATACATATATGTTAGGTAAAGCCCCAATTTATCCACTGTCAGAACAGAAGCAAAAACAGTTACTACTTATATGTGGGAATTATCTAATTAAAGTTTTTGCTATATACAAATGGTGCATATGAATTTAAACTAAAATTTAGTAATACACTGAGTTCCTTGTATATCACATTTCCTTCTTTTTTTAAAAATTCATTTACATGTAATTATGTAATGTTTTTTTGTTTTCTTCTTTGTTCTCACATTTTCATAGTTATACATATGTTGTATGATTCATCCTTAATGTAATATATATATATATATATATATTTCTAATATACTCTCTGCAAAGAGGAATAAAATATTGAATGAATGAACGTAGTCGCTTGGAGCTCCAAATTTAATGTTCCTTATGTAACATAAATGATCTCTTTCCATATTGAATATTAGATAATGATTTTACGAATGCATTTGTAATCCGTCATGCCGATAGCTGACTAAAGACAAAATAAACAGTCGTTCAAAACGCGCATAATTTCAAAATTTAAAACTCAGTATTGCGAATGTGTTTATAATGGTAGATTTTGTCCAGTGCGACAATTTAAGAGCAAAATTAAGAATACAAATCGTTTCTTCTTGTCAAACGCAATAATTGAACACATAATTACACTATATAAATGCAAGGGTGGATCCCCTGACCCCTCCTCTGGATCCGCCACTGGAATGACAAACAGAGATATTGCTATATTGTAAACAGTGGTCTGATTTCTTGGACATAGTCAGGTAAAGTATACAACTTAATTTCGGTAAATATTTTAACTTTAAAGTTATAAAGCGTGAACTTTCAAGAACAGTCCGGACCATTCGATATCTGACATATTGGACAGTTTCCGACGTATTACTTACTTTCAAGATGTGTGTCATCACAAAACATGGTCAACCAAAATAAAAACATTTTTGTGTTTGTACATATCAGGAACTGTTAATAAATTATTACAAAAAGCTATTCGTAACAGTCACTTCTATAATCACGAAAAAAATTAAGAGCATCGAAAACATCAGATGAATATCGTATTTATTTATTTTTTTTAAATTTCGATTTGTCAGATCGTTGGTCTCGGGATGGAGTGTCCTTCGTTGAATGAGATGTATATTAGTAATATAATTATAAATCTTCATAAAATGATAAATATGGGTCTAGTCAAAACTATTATAAGTATAACTAATACTGAACACCCAGACAATTTTATGCTGATCATGTTGTAAACCAATTGCAACTTCTCGGCTTTCTGGAAAGGCCCGAGAATGTGCATGTTGCCTCGCTTCGTTCTGGAAATTTACATAAGGCTGAATCACGAATTGAAGAAACGAATGGCATATTCTATTTATTCAACAATTATCGAAAATTTCTTCTATACGATCAAAATCAAGCATCTATAAACAACGGATTTACTTCATATTGTATTATCTCACGTTGTCGTTTAAAACAAAAAGACCGAGAAAAGAAAACTTGCTTAGATACGCCACTCCACTCTCATTTTTGCCATTTCAGGGTAGTTTATCAAAAACGAAAGTAGGTTTTTAATTAATTTTACGATATTTACTAATCAAGTAAGATTCTATCATATTTTTCAATAGTCAGAATAAAACTGCAAAAGTAATGAAAAAGCAATGCCTTTCTTTTTTCTATGGGTTCCTTTGTAAATTTTAAATTCTTATTGTGACCCCTCTCTGAGATTGTTCTTTGAAAGAACTTCCATCTTCACTATACATGTATAAGGAATCTTCTATACAATTTTTGTCTTTTCTGGTCCAGTGGTGCTTCAGAAATTTGTTTTTAAACACTTCATCCTATATTTGCTATTTCTTAATCATCGATATCTATGTGTCAAATAACATCTAGTACTTTCAATGCAAATTACTAAATGTCCTTGAATATTGCCCCACCTTTGATGCTTTTGCATGTAGATTAACTGAAGAGTCTTGCTGTTTTCCTGTACTAGCTACAAGATACAAATGACCTCAGATTCAACATATTGTTAATGGAGAAATGTATGTGATGTTAACGTGATTTCAAGATTTTCTGAGGTGTTGCTAAAACGCGGAACGAAAGACGGAACGGAACGGAACAGAATTTAAGAATAAGAATGATTATTGTAGCTAAGATAACACCAAAAAATCGGAAGAAAATGCTTTGTTATGATTAAAATCAAAATTTTGGGAATTTGTTTACAAGCGGTAAAACAAATTTAACTTAAAATTCTGCATCATAAATTGATTAAGCGAAGTTAAGGTGGATCGATCCTCATGTGACTTATCAATATTAATGGTTGAAAGTGGAAAAAATGTATTGATTTCCACTCAAAATAGTTTAATTTAATCAATAACCAAAGAAAAGGTGTACGTTGCCACCTTTTTAAAGATGTCAGACATACAAAAACAGAAGTATATATCAACATAAAAAAAATCGCACATTTTCGTTAAACAGAATAATGAAAATTGATTAAAACTTGTTGAAATTACTAATTTTAAATGTCAACAGTTCAAGAAAACTGCTAATTCATAGATATATCAAAATTAATTGTAGATATTAGGGAAACCATTGTGTCATAGACATGCAGTAGAGGAAATTCCAGCATAGGAGTTATTGCCCTTGACAACATTTTTAAAATTATAAATAATTGATTATGTATGGAAAAAAAAAAAACTTTTTCAGTATCAAAAGTTTACCAAATCTTTTATTTTATTCGGTGAACAAAATTCCTCTGAGAGATATATTTCTATCATGTGCAAAATTTAATTAAATAAAGGTTTTGCAAAAACCTATGACATCACATGAGGATCGATCGACCTTAAAGGTTTGTATAAGAATTTACAAAGCGTTACAAGAATTTTGAAATGTTGGCATGGACAGATATGTTAGCGAGCAGCGACACCTATGGGTAGAGAATGGAAAGAACACATGTACTTTATATGCACCCCCCCCCCCCCCCCCCGTTGGCAAAACGTCATTAACGCACATTTACATGTAAATTTACACATAATACCGTATATGTGTATACTTACAACAGGGAGTGTGGTATGTATATAACAACGACAATTCATGATCTTATTAAATCAGCAAGTTAAACATCTTGTGTTTGATATCTTATTTTTTAAGTATTACAGAGACTTTGTGACCGCAGCACTCCAATCCTAAATAGGGAAGACTTCTAGCAGTTTATTTCTAAACTAAATACTTGTATCTTAATATTCAGATTAATCAGTAATGAGCTGACCTTTTAATTCGATTCAAGCATACATTGTCTGTTAGTCTTTTGGCTATTTCATATCTGTTAATTTCTCATACTATGGATCGTAAAATTCACCTTAGTTTTCATTGGTTATGTTTAAATCTCTCTATCCTGCTGTATCTCTTCAGTTCCGCAGGATATCGGTAAATGTACGAACTTTCACATAGATTCATCCCAGATTAGACAAACCTTTTATAAATACACACCGGACTCGTTCGCTTTAAAATTTGATGTGATATACATGTATAAATACATACATGTATAAAACATTATTTTATCTTTTACAATGTTGTCTTTGTTGGGGGGGGGGGTATTCATTGGATATAAAATTTGAAAATTCAAGTCTTTTTCAGTATGATTACTATTTGGGGGGGGGGGGGTATGAATATTTTTCATGGTAAGATGGTAAGTGAATGATTTTAAAATATATATGCATTAGTATGAAGTATATGAAACGGTGGATTCTGTGGATGACTTCCCGCTCTCTCTGTAATTTCTGCTTCCCTTGTTCATGATAAACCTTTTATTTCGCAAAATGCTGACCTCATCATCACATTATTGCATGCAATATTTTCCGTTTTGTTTTCCGTTCCGCGTTTTAGCAACACCCGAATTTCTGAGTCAGTCCTAATACACGTGTTTTGGAATTAACAAGATAGCCCTAATACTCGTGTTTGGACTAGTCAAGAGGTATAGACCTGATGCACGTATTTTTGACATTGTCGGACAGCCTTGATACACGTGTTTTGGAATTGTGCAGACAGCCCTGATACACGAGTTTAACTTGTTGAGACAGCCCTGATACACGAGTTTAACTTGTTGAGACAGCCCTGATACACGAGTTTAACTTGTTGAGACAGTCCTGATACACGAGTTTAACTTGTTGAGACAGCCCTGATACACGAGTTTAACTTGTTGAGACAGCCCTGATACACGAGTTTAACTTGTTGAGACAGTCCTGATACACGAGTTTAACTTGTTGAGACAGTCCTGATACACGAGTTTAACTTGTTGAGACAGCCCTGATACACGAGTTTAACTTGTTGAGACAGCCCTGATACACGAGTTTAACTTGTTGAGACAGCCCTGATACATGAGTTTAACTTGTTGAGATAGCCATGATACACGTGTTTAGACCCGTTGAAACAACCCCGATACGTGTTTGGTCTTGTTGAGAACGTTGCATGGAGATACATGCATGACCCTCTCGTAATTTAGGCAAAAGTAAGAAACGTAATAACAAGCGAAGCTCACTCCAATGATTACACATTTGAATCACGTAGTTTGCTCTTCATCAGCTTAAAAAAATCAAACTTCCGCCAGAGATCGTTTGAAAACAAATAACTTCTATGGTTACATATGATGTCATTTCCTAAAATTATAGGCCTATACGATTTCATGATATGAGTACATACATGTAATCATATACATGTAATTCGCTCACACACTTCTAGATGCTAAGGATAACCATTCTATCATAAAGATAGAATCTTAAACCCTTAACTGTAAAAGCACATGTTCAAATGATGAACATTCTTAAGAATTCGAGTCTTTTAGCTCTTATAAGACCTAAATCGAAATTCTAGACTCCTACTGCACATCTTGCAAAAATATGCCCAAATATATGCAAAGATTTTTTTTCTGTTGTACCTCTTTTAATGTAAGAGATATTTCAATGGTCAGAGAGTATGACATTCGGAAGAACGGCCATACATAGCTGCAATAATGTAGCCCTATCCAATTTTTTTTAATTCTGACGTTTTCGGGATAGGGCTACAATTCCATAGGATCTCCGTAATAGTGCAAAATAATTTTAAGAATAACCGATAATAAACTCTGTGTATTCGTCCCAAATGTTGTTTACACCAAAAGGAGTACCAACTTTGTGCTCGGGCATGTCTAATAAAGGTGTTTTTCATTAAATATAATGTACAGCATGCAAAATTCTTCGTCTGCTCCGCCATGCTTGTTATCGCGAGATCTCGTAGGTGGATCTAATGAGAAACCTAAACATTGACTATCAGCACGAAAATGTAGTTACTCGAGCCACTTCGACAAAGAAAGGAAAATCATATTGTTGCAGAAAGAATCTACACTCTGCTGTTCGGTTTTTAACTTGATATTAAATTCAAACCTTTTCATTACCGACGAAATAGCTTTCGCCTCCATACTTGTCCATTGATGTAAATACTACCTTATATGGCATATGCAAATGAATTGACAATCGGAAGTTGAAACTTCAGTACATCAAACATGGCGCACAAATATGAATCGAGAAATTGGAATTTATCGAAATTGTTGAAAACGGTAGAATAGAGCCTCACAAATCTTAAGTTGCAGGTTGTAAATTTATATATTGACTAGGAAACATAGAATATCATTTTATTTACGTAAAGAAAGTCAGGAAATGTTTAGAATGAGCGCAAATGTTGCGGGAGTGAATCACTCCCGCATTTGCACCATTACGGAGATCCTAAGGAGTTGTAGCCCTCTCCCTAAAAAAAAAAAAAAAAAATCAGAGAGGGCTACATTATTGCAGCTAGGCCATACATTACAACGTATTCTAACTCTCTTTCGAAAGCGCGATTATAATGATCAAAATATACATTCAAGAGAAAAAAAAACATCAATCCTCATTCATATACTATTTTATTACATGTAGTATTTTATAAAATACTTTGTTTTGACCCAAGTGATTCTCAATGTAACAACAGTTGTATCATATATTTCATGCTACTTCATATTTTGTCAATAATCAGATGATGATAATGATGACTATGATTGGATCTCCACTATGAATATTCAGATGTGGTCATTTGACATTAGTTGCCACGGCTGAAGACACGCAATGGCGTCCTCCGTCCACGAACAGGATCTGTCCCGTAATAAACGACGCCTCCTCGGACGCTAAAAACGCCACCGCCTGAGCAATGTCCACTGGGAATCCGACCCGTCCCAAGGGGTGTTTAGATTTCTGAGTCTCTAAAAACTAAAAATATTTCCTAAATTGAAAAATCTTCAATGATTTGTGTTACCACATTAAATGTAAGAACAGAAATTCTTCGAAAGTTAATGTGTCATTACTTTATTATAGTGATTATACACTGTTCTCGTCGTATACTTACAAAGTGATTTATGTATAAACTCAGATAAAGTATAAAAATCTTGCCTTTTGTTGTTCTTCTACGTCTTGGTTACTAAGTGTTTTCTACATCGAAATCTTACCTTTTAGGACTTCTCTTGGTTTTAGCTATGAAGTGTCGTCTGCTTCAAGATCTTACCTTTTCGTACTTCTCTTTGTTTTAGTTATGAAGTGTCGTCTGCTTCAAGATCTTACATTTTGGTACTTCTCTTGGTTTTAGCTATGAAGTGTCGTCTGTATAAGATCTTACCTTTTCGTACTTCTCTTGGTTTTAGTTATGAAGTGTTGTCTATTTTAAGATCTTACCTTTTAGGACTTCTCTTGGTTTTAGCTATGAAGTGTCGTCTGTATAAGATCTTACCTTTTCGTACTTCTCTTGGTTTTAGCTATGAAGTGTCGTCTGTATAAGATCTTACCTTTTCGTACTTCTCTTGGTTTTAGTTATGAAGTGACGTCTGTTTCAAGATCTTACCTTTTGGTACTTCTCTTGGTTTTAGCTATGAAGTGTCGTCTGTATAAGATCTTACCTTTTCGTACTTCTCTTGGTTTTAGTTATGAAGTGACGTCTGTTTCAAGATCTTACCTTTTGGTACTTCTCTTGGTTTTAGCTATGAAGTGTCGTCTGTTTCAAGATCTTACATTTAGGTACTTCTCTTGGTTTTAGCTATGAAGTGTCGTCTGTATTAGATCTTACCTTTTCGTACTTCTCTTGGTTTTAGCTATGAAGTGTCATCTGTATTAGATCTTACCTTTTCGTACTTCTCTTGGTTTTAGCTATGAAGTGTCGTCCGTTTCAAGATCTTACCTTTTGGTACTTCTCTTGGTTTTAGCTATGAATTGTCGTCTGTATAAGATCTTACCTTTTCGTACTTCTCTTCGTCTTGATATGCCGAGTGTTCACGCCTAGCTATCTTACTCACAATGGTCCCGGGACTGTAAAAGTGGATCAGGTTCACAATAATTTCAAATGATGAACAACTCTTCCACACAGTTTAGATATATAATAGAATATTGAAAGTTACAATGGATATGTTAAACTAGCCAATACTTTTTTTTTTTTTTTTAAGATACAATGTGTATAAGATATGGTTATTATTTTACCATGAAATCAAAATAGATACAGTATATGTCAAACAATTTTAGTTATTAATTTACATCAACATAATTTCAAGTGACGGAATAATACTGCGTAAGAAACATATTTGGCAGTGTGTGTATAATAAAGATAAGTTTTTGGTTTGTTTTTTCAAAAACGCCACGCTGCCACAGTGAGTCCACACATATCACGACAGTTCATATCCGACTCATTGGGCAGATCTATTAGAGGACTGGACCCTCTGAATAGTGGCTTCAGATATAACACAAGTATATATAATACACAGATATACACATGTATACATACATATGCGTGCATAGATATAATAGCAGTAGTAACAATGTTTAACTTTTATATGTTAAAAATTTTTATATAAAGAATTTCATAGTATAACTATAGATTGGATACAAAATTTTGAAAAAGTTTCTGTTCTTTTGTTTTATATAAAAACCTGAGAACTTGACAGTGCGATCTCAAGTATTCCTTGATGGAACGAATAACAAAATCACTTGTCTCATCAACCTGTACAACTCCACAATACATCTTACATTTATAAATTCTAAATGCAATAAAAGAAAGAAAATAGTTATATATCTTTATCAATTCAGTATTATCTAAATAAAACCCAACAGCAATATGTTCCCAAGTAATTGAGAAATTAATACAGGTACTTGCGACCTTCCATATATGTCGTACATTAATACAATCAAAAATAAGGTGTTTTGTGTTTTCGATTTCATTTCTATACAGTTTACACTTATTTGTTACAGTGTTGTTCCATTTGCTAATAAGAAGATTATTACTCAATAAGTTGTGTATTAGTTTATAATTAAACTCTGCTAAAGATTTGTCTTCAATATATTTAACTTTCAATAAAAATATTGATTCCCATTCCTTTTTATCTGTTATTTGGAACTCTCTACTTAACTTTGTAAGCGAGGGTTTTTGGAATTTATGCTTTATCAAAGTAGAATAGAAAATTTTAGTTTTATGTTGTAAACATAAATTGTTATCAATATTTTTGGTTTTAATGTAGGGAATTTTAGAAAAATCATATCCAAGTTCAATTTTGTTTTTAAAAATATGTCTTATTATCTTATACTCGCATAGCCAGTTCGTTTTCTTAGTAAGACAATCATAAATTTGTTTACCTGATTTTAATAACCAACCTCATTAAAAATGTCTTTAACATATAAAATTCCACTTTTTATCCAATCATCAAAACATATTGATTTACCTTTGAAGAGAAAATTTGCATTTGACCATATTGGCCGTAGAAGGAATTTTTCAGTGGAGTTAAGAGTTTGGTTGGTGGTGTCTTGACAAAGGTTGAAGCAAGAAAACACCTGTTTATAAAATACTGGAAAATTTTAAAGAATGCCATAATTGTTAGTTGATGTTTCAGAAGTCTTAGCTAAATAATCAATGTCAAGATTTAAAGTTTTGCTGAAACTTTCTCCATATTTTTTAATGATATGATTACTTGTAATAAGGCGTGGAATCCACATGGCTTTTAGGGCTTTAAGTTTAGACTCTATATCGACTACACCTATCCCTTATCAATGTGTTCCTTTTGATTCTATCTTTTTTATTCCATAAAAAATTATATATCAACCTATTGATGTCTTTTATAAACTTAGGATCGGGTAATTCTAAAATGCTTGCAACATAAGTCAATTTTGATAAAGCCAATGAGTTAATGATTGTACATTTTCCAAATAATGATAGTTTTCTTCTTTTCCATGATTCAAATAACATTTTAATTTCGTGATATATTTTCATCCAATTTTTATTGTAAGACGAAATTCATTTTTTACTCTATTGTCCATTGTATTCTAAACTCAGAACAACTTTGTTTAAAAACACGGGATTTGATCAAATGTCAATGTCAGATGTAGAGGTTCTTCGAATGTTAATTACAAACTACCCAAGACAATTAGCAAAATACTTGTTCTCCTCCTTTTCTCTTAGACAATCTATTACATTTGAAAATATCAACAACTGAGCTATTTATACATTATATACTTATTATACATGTATACACATGTATGTGTATATAATTATAGAAAATGTTATTATGCGCAATTATTTGCATTATATATTATTATATCAACGTTTAAAGTGGCATATAGGCCCGACGGGCCGGGTGTTTATTGATTTGTATATTGTGATGAAATTGGATGTATGAATATATGTACACATGTCACTATAATAAATAAAATTACTTACTTACTGTAACATTCAATCTTATTTTGACCTATATAAATACCTAAACATTTTACGGCTTTCTTAGTTACCTTTATTCCCTCTTCTGTTTCAAGCTGGTTTCTCAGGTTTCCGAGTAAAATACATTCTGTTTTTGTGAAAATTATTTTTGACCCTGCTAATTCACAGAAACTTTTAATGGTGTTTATTGCATGTTTTAGAGAATCGGTATCACTTAAAGCCAGTGTCATGTCGTCTGCATGTTGAATATTTTTAATTTCATTTTCTAAGTTTTTATTTTGAAAACCGTGAATCGAATTATTTGATTTGATTTTATCTAATAGAATTTCTGCAACAAATAGGTATAAAATCGCGGAAATTGGACAGCCTTGCCTTATTCCCCTGTGCATCTGGCATGTTCTAGAGATCCAGCCATTATTTTTTAAACGGAAGATAGGATTTTTATAAAGTATTTCAATCCATTTAATAAAATTCATTCCAAAATTAAATGTTTCTAGAGTTTTGAACAGAAAAATTCCACTCAACTGAATCGAATGCTTTCTCAAAGTCGAGAAATAATAATAAGCCCCCTTGATTATTGTTTTCCCAGTAATCAAAAATATCTAATATTAATCGTGCGTTGCTTCCTATAAATCTTCCTTTTATATATGCTGTCTGTTCGTTACTTATGTAATCATCGATAACTTTTTGTAAACGACGAGCAAATATGAATGCAATTATCTTGTAGTCTGTTGCCAATACTTACTTCACTGCGTTCACACGAACACCAAACGGTGCCAACTCTGAAAACGTTTAAACAAAGTAATTATTCAGCGTACCTGTAGATAATGATAGTTGAACACCGTTTGCTATAAATTACGTCACTCTGATTGATGTGTGTTGTTCTATTCTATTATAAGATACATTCTTGGTGCTTTATTCTGTAAGTCATTCCTGTTAGTTAAAACACTGACCTAATGACAGACACTGTGTAAACATGTCTATGGCTGCTTTACTCATGCAATAAACTGCAACCTCCGCCATCTGAAAATAGTCCCCACAGTGAATAACTGTATGATAAATAATAAATATAAAACAATTCCCCTTCAGTACTTACTTACCGGCTTGGGGCCACAAATACTGGAAATATTTACTATGTTACCTGAAATTGAGAAAATATTAAATGAAGAAAACCTACAAAATGCTTTGAATGTAGAAGATTACATGGTTCATTAACTTTTCATATATGAAGGTATCGACATTTTGAGATATGCAATTTCTAGAATATGAACTAAATAAACCTTTGATTTTTTGGATATATGAAATGAAGCTTTCCTTTGATTCTTTGAGATACGGAATACACATGTTACTGTACAGTGTATTTGAATCTCTGAGATATGGGAATATAGCTTACCAGTTGTTTTGGAGAGAGGGATGTGGCGCCGGGTTTTTTTGGGGGGGTGGGTGGGGGGTATTTGGAGATATAGAATATACCCCAGTCTTCTTCTGGATACTGAATAAAGCCATTTATTCATTCTATAAGACATTGACCTAACTTCGATTCTTTGAGATATGGTAAATATATAACTCGACTTTTCTTTTTGGTTGGGTTTTTTTTTTGGGGGGGGGGGGGGGGGCATTTTGAGATATCAGAGACATGAAACATAGAATATTTCCTATTTTTTCTCAGATTTAGAATATAATCTTCTGATTAATTCATAAATTCATATTCTAAACATTGCCACCTTCTGGTTGAGATATGGAAGAGAACCACCTTTAAAATGAGATACGAAAGAAAGCCACCTTTCGATTGTAATATGGATAGAGCTACCTTTCGATTGAGATATGGAACATAATCACCTTTTAATTTGATTAAGATGTGAAAGAAGTTCACGTTTTTTAAATTAAGAACGAAATTTTTTAATTGATATATGGAGTATAATCACCTTTTGATTGAGATGTGAAATATACACCGTACATATTGACACCCTTTCATTATTTGATAAATGTACATATACCCCCCCCCCCCCCCCCCCCCTTGCCCCCGGTAACATACTTACCTTTCGATTCTTTCAGATATGGAATGGCATCTTTGGATAAAAAGAAGTGACATTTCGTGTTTGTGTCCATCATGGTGTCGTAAGTGGCCTCTGTTGTTTCAGAAGTCTTAGCATAGATAATCATCCCTGCATTGTTTACCTAAATATATACCCTAAGTATGAATAGGTTAAATAAAGTCAGTTCATGTATAAATTTTCAATCAATAACTGCAGGGATAGCCCCAAATCAAAGTCCGGAATATTGTCGATGTCCGGATACCCGGACAGACACTTAGGCTGGTCACTATATCGCTACCGCCTATAGTGGGAGTCATACGCCTATAGGGGGAGTCATATGCCTATAGACGGGGTCCTAATAACGTCTTCCTGTCTATTCAGTAGGGTCGAACCTGCAACACCGAAGTATCAAGAGATTTTTTTTTATATCTAGTAAACTTGATGAAGCTGTAATTTTTCTTTTTATCGCATATAGATAACTCTGTTTAATGGTTGGTTGTGTATTGTTTAAAGTCCCGCTCGAGAATTTTTCACTCATATGGGGACATCCTCATTGCTGGGGGAGGGCTGCAAAATTTGGGCCTATGCTCGGCGCTTACGGCCATTGAGCAGGAGGGATCTTTATCGTGCCACACTTGCTGTGACACAAGGTCTCGGTTTTTGCGAAAGACCGCCCCATTTAATGGCCTCTTACGACAAGAAAGGGGTACTGAGGACCTACTATAAAACCCGGACCCCACGGGAACAACTCTGTTTGAAATCTAGATATCCATTTATCATTAATCTAAAAAGAATTTAATACAATTATACACAGCAGTTGACCTTGAGATTATATAGAGTAGGTTATTTGTTTGTTTCACGCCCGCGTCCAAACTTTTTTCCCTAATATTGAGACCTCACTATACGTAAGAACAGAACTTACACTGCACTCGCTCTCATAACTTACCAGTACATCTAACCGTTTAAACTTCTCAATAGTACTCTTCAACAGATTGCCTCTGAATTCCCCAGAGGTCAGGTCGCCATCTTGAATTAAAATCTGCGTATAATCAAATAAACAATTTAAATCATTTCATCTGATGTAAACTCCAGAAAGTAACGAAAATCATCGAAAATGCGTTTAATTCAGAAATAATGTTCATTTCTGAAATTACATGAGGGTGTGAACTACGACTAGTACATGAACAATATGCTGGCGTGAAGCGTTGCTGACCTCGGGTGTGAACTACGACTAGTACATGAACAGTATGCTGGCGTGAAGCGTTGCTGACCTCGGGTGTGAACTACGACTAGTACATGAACAGTATGCTGGCGTGAAGCGTTGCTGACCTCGGATGTGAACTACGACTAGTACATGAACAGTAGGCTGGCGTGAAGCGTTGCTGACCTCGTACCTTCATGTATTTTCAAAACCGAAATTTGATTTTTATATTTGCATTCTACTTTCATTTCAGTCGGAATTTCTATTTGGTAAAATAGACGTCCATGTACTATACTTATTAAGATTCATACGCGACTTGTTCACAACTGCAGCGCCTTCATTAGGAAATGGCTATCAGATATCAACGGTAAAAACATCAGAATTGTAAATATTTAAACAATAAAATGCTTTCTTTGTTGTTTCATCAGGTGATGAAGGTAGCTAGCATTGTAGAAAAAAGCATAACCCGCGCAAGCAACAAAGAAAGGATTTTATTGTTTATATTTATATTTCATGTATTGTTTTACAATATGATCTAAATTTAAGTACTAAAATATCATATGGCCGACCCATTCGTTACGTTGATGACGCTCCATATGATATAAATTTGCAGGTAATGATTACACAGACAAGTGGTACTAGGATGAAAGCAATGTCAATTTCAATAGAAATAATTATAAGAGAATTACATTGAGTGAATGTAAATATAATGAAATAGACGTTAAACAACACCGATACCTGTTTGTCGTTCAGCCCATTTTCCCGACATTTTCCAGCTACTCGGGAGAGTTCCTCCTTGTTTCTTCCAGTAAGTGAAAGATTGGCGCCCAGTGAAGCGAAATGTAGAGCAATTCCTTCTCCAATACCCGCACTAGCACCTTAAACAGTACAATATGTATATATATTGTATTTTCCTGGGGAAGATCATAGGCGTAGCTTGGGTTCGAATATTACCGAGGCAGGGGGTCTGGGGGGCGCAAAATTAAGCTATCGACATTTTAACAACGTAAAAGGTGGGTTTTTTTTTACCGAGGCAGCTGCCTCGGTTGCCTCAATGGAAGCTACGCCACTGAAGATTCATGCTATTTTGCCAAGTGGATTTACCAGACAAGCACCCCACCCCCCACCCCCGATAAATTAACCCCGTAACAGGCCGTAAACAGTTATGTTGTGTTTACATAAGACTTTCTTCCTCAATATATGTAATTTGTAAAATTGTTAAGGGCGGATTACAGCCACACAACTACGTAGTATGAACATACATGTATTAGGATTTAAACTTTGAATTAAAGAATAAATGTCACATTTTGTGTATATTTCAGTGTAAAGGCGACGAAGTCTTGGTAACATGTGGTTCGGAGATTAACATACATTAAAGTTTTATTTTCAAAGGAATTTAGAAAACAGAGGATCCACCCACGCTTTCATCTCTCCTGCTTGATCCGCCCCCTGATATCCAACCTAGTGTGGCGGGCTGGCGGCCAGTGGAAGTAGTTTGAGAGCGTGTATATCCGTTATAACTGCCTTGTTAGAGAGTTAGTTTACATAAAGAGGATTGAATCATTTAGTCAGACCTATACGACACGTGACGGTGGTGGGGGAGGGTGCGGCCACTCACCTGTAATCAGAACGACTTTCTGTGCAAAATTAGGCATACTGATACGGTCTTAGTTTGTTGTCCAAAGGGAAGTAACTCTAACTTTTAGTTTAGAAATGCTGATAACGTACAATGTCTCAATCATGAAATTATCTCTCGTTCATAGTCAATAGACTTTCTATAACTAGAAATGGCTCTCACGACGAATGATAAAAGGCATACCTACCGTATCGCAATGTGTGAAATCTTAAACCACAGGTATCTGAATTTTAATTAGTAAATAGATATAAATAGAATTTAAACGGGGGAAAAAAATCAGCTCTACATGTATATGTATATATATATATATATATATATATAGATAGATAGATAGATAGATAAGATAAGATAAGTTTATTCCAATTTTGGGCCCAGAGGGCATAACAGTAAGACAGTTTATAAAGAAGGAAATTCAACAAGAGGTACTGTGAGCAATGCTCACTAAGAATACCCCCCGCTTACCCCAATCTCCCAAAGGGTGTTGGTAATAGGTATAAACTACCTCTTTTCTGAGTGTAAAAAACAAATGGCATGACAAACCGAACCATATTGCTACTTCGATGTCCAGTGCGCGTGACCTTTGACCTTTTGACCCCAAAATCGATAGGGAACATCTTCATCCCATGGGTAGTCCATATGTGTGATATGGTGACTGTAGGTGGAAAGGATAACGCTTTAGAGCCCGGAAACTACATTGCTACTTCGATGTCCAGTGCGCATGACCTTTGACCTTTTGACCCCAAAATCGATAGGGAACGTCTTCATCCCATGGGTAGTCCATATGTATGATATGGTGACTGTAGGTGGAAAGGATAACGCTTTAGAGCCCGGAAACCATATTGCTACTTCGATGTCCAGTGCGCTTGACCTTTGACCTTTTGACCCCAAAATCGATAGGGAACATCTTCATCCCATGGGTAGTCCATATGTATGATATGGTGACTGTAGGTGGAAAGGATAACGCTTTAGAGCCCGGAAACCATATTGCTACTTCGGTGTCCAGTGCGCTTGACCTTTGACCTTTTGACCCCAAAATCGATAGGGAACATCTTCATCCCATGGGTAGTCCATATGTATGATATGGTGACGGTAGGTGGAAAGGATAATGCTTTAGAGTCCGGAAACCATTGCGTCTACAGACGGACGGACGGACGGACGGACAGACAGACGGACAACCCGATTCCAGTATACCCCCCCCCCCCCCCACAACTTGTTGCGGGGGGTATAAAAAAGAAAGAAAGAATATTGATAAAGTTTTTATTATTTTTTTTCAATTTATATCTATTTATTTATTAAAATTCAGATACCTGTGCTTAAACCAAAAAATACCTAAAAGTTCCAGGATAGGAACTTGGTCGGTCACGTGATCAAAACCTGTGATGCCCGAAGAATTGATGCCATATTAACCAAGTTCATCTCTCGTGACCTTTTTAACAGTGTGGTGTTCTTTATTTCATGTATTTCCATTTGAGAAAAATGATCATAAATTTGAAATATTATCGTTATGGGATTTATGAAATTGATCAGTGCTCGTTGTCTTCACTTTTTCTTAAATTTAGGCTAATATTGAACTCCGTGAGTTCACACAGAAAGGCATAGGCGTAGCTTGGGTTCGAATATTACCGAGGCAGGGGGTCTAGGGGCGCAGCCCCCCAGAAGCTATCGACATTTTAACAACGTAAAAGGTGGGTTTTTTTTGTTTTTTTTTTTTTACCGAGGCAGCTGCCTCGGTTGCCTCAATGGAAGCTACGCCACTGAAAGGAATTGGTTTGGCATTTGGTAACTAAGGAACACTATTTGCAAATGTAAATACATCATACCAATTTTCACAATTCATCTACACATACACTATCGGTATACGTAATCATTGCAGCAGACATAATTATACGTACATGTATAAATACTTTTATATACAGTACTGAGTTACTTTTACGGTCCCCAGTCTTCACTGCACACTGAGATAGCTGTCCTTGCCGGAGGCGATGTACTGGAGAGTGCACGTGGTACACCTGTACAAGTAGGTATGATAAATAATCAGCACAAAAAACCCACGCCCGAAAAATGCCGCGGAATGTTCAGGTTTGTGATACTCTTCGTTTGTTTTTAAGAAGTCAGGTTTGTGAATCTGACGTTTTCCCGGGGAAACATGCTGATGGTGTTTTTTAATTAGATTGTAGTGGTATTTAAGATATGAAGACTTCTTTCTATACTGTAAGTATGGAATATAGTAAAACTACAAACACTGAGATTTTCTTTTCTTAGTTAACGGAAAAAAGATGCGCTGTGAAAAGAAGAAAACCTGTGATTTATATTACAATTCTTAATCACTGTTTTAATTCTAAAAATCGTTTACAGGGATGCTTGACTTGAGAGATGGGACATAAGCGTTTTCTCCAGGAGGACCTGGAAATACCCCCCTGGCTGTGGGACCCTAATTTTTCCGGATCAAGAAAGAAAAATGTCAAGAAGAAGGTTAGGGTTTCCTTTCATTTCTGAGTTTTACATCAATACAAGAAATATATACATGGATTCTCGGTGTAGTTGAACAAAAACATGGGTGTAAATAGGATTATGCTATTTATTATTCAGAGTAGATAGCTTGTATAGAAATTACTCTGTACAGTGATTGTTCTAGCAACAGAATATCAAAGTACCTTTTGCAAACGGCATTACGATAGTAAAGTCCGTAACAAAAACCTCATCTAGATTTACTATCGAATAACAGGATTTATTTTACTGACTGGTGCAGATTTTTGTGGCCCGTCCCCTTCCGTCGTTACTCGTACTGCCCCGTTCGTCGTCCATTATTTTTGATTTACAAAAAACCCTTTATCTCTAAGGCATCAGATTCAGAAATAATTGCCATCCCCTTTAGATATAACTTATCCTTGAGTGTAGTTGTAGAAAAATAGTGAATTTCAAGATATCTATCTCCGTGAGACCTCGGGGGTTGAGGCAAACTCTCCAAAATCAGAGCGACATCTGAGTACAAGGATGCAGGAAGCTAACTTCGTGGCCTGTATAGAGCAGGGGTTCAGACGCGAGAGTGGGACTGTATGGAGCATTTATCAAAAACTGATTAATCTTCAAATTTTCATAGATTTTCAAATGTTTTATCACAAGTTAATTTTTTTTTAGATTATTGAAATAATAGTAATATGATATTAGGATTGCTACTTCTGATTATGAGGAAATGATATCCCCAGTTTCCAAAAGAAGAGCCCAGTTTGTGAACAAGAAATTAGTAGCACTTCAAGGTTTCGCGTCTGAATCGTCGTGTATGGTTCTCATGTGACTGTTAAAGCCTGCGAGCCTCTTGACGTCCTATCCCAATCTTTCAGGTTTCACGGAGACGTTAACGGTCCTCGACATATTAATACTAATGATTTTCCGCAATGTACTTCCGTTTTACTTTAAGTGGGCCGAAACTTTATGTCAAATTAACACAAACAAACAAAAAAATCACCGAATGTTTTCCACCAGCTACCGCGTTCAGGTCAGGCAGGCAGGGATCACCAATCAGGTAGGATATGTCGTTAATTGTTCTAATTAAAAAATCTCCGTGAACTAAGGCAGTCTGTATTGTTCCTTCAAATATATCACACATTGATGAATCACTAGAAGTGAATTTTTAGTGTCAACGCAACATAGGGCCTTATGATAAAAACTTGATATTGTTCGCCTGGTTGAAGATATATCAGTCATTTTTCGGCAAGTCAAACTTGGAAGAGTGCGTGACACAGCTGATGTTTCAGACTTACACACGGTCTACCTGTAACAATTCTGTAACGTACATCTTTGACTGATCTAGAGGGGGATTATGGGGATTGCACCCCCTCCCATTCATTGAACATTTATTACATAAAAGGTCTTTTTTGTCATTTTGGGATCTTCAACCTTCTTCATTTTGAGGGAGGAGGTGCAAACTTGGGTGATCCACCCCTGGAAATAAGTTTAGTTACCGATTTTATTGGGTGATCGGTCTTAACTTTTTTATAGTAGTATTGGATGGTAAGAATGTATGCTTGTACAGATGAATTGCGGGACGAACGCTCGCATACCATCCGGATTTTGAATTTTGGGCAGAAGAAAATCTTTTAATTTTTTTTTATGTCAATAACTTTTGACGATTGTGAAATCAACCCCCACCCCTGTAAAAGGGATCTATACTGTCTGCATAGAAAAGCTACTAGTATCTAGTGTTCGATACTTTATACACCGACCGATAAGTGAGTTATCATGGAGAAATAAACAATGAAACACATTCAATAACTTTAGTATTCATCAATCTCCAAACTTAAAGTATACAGATCTGCATTACGTCTTACAGAGAGGCGATGCCCAACTTACCGAGGACGTGATTCGACAACACAATGTATACAGACACAAACATGGCGTCCAGCCTCTGAAACACGCTCCCGATTTATCGACGCAGGCACAGAGATGGGCGGAGGTTCTAGCGCAATCCAGCACCCTCAGACACAGCAACGCCTCGGTACGGGGGGAGGGAGTGGGAGAAAATATAGCCATGAAGTGGTCTTCTGATCCACAAGACTCGTATACCGGTAATTAAACGAGGGGGAGGATATTCAAAATTAAGTGATAAAATTTCATTGTGTTCTTGAAGAATAGTTTATTATGGTTATATTTATACAGTTGTAAGTGTATTGAATAGAATATCTTTTAGATTGAATTCTAGTAGTCAGTTTTGATTCGTTGTAAATCATGCCTATTGTCTCGGTTCACACAGCGTCATAGGTAGGCTTGCCTAGGGTTGGGTGCTCCGATCCCGGACTCAGCGTGCCTAGTGACGATATCAGTTTCGTGGATTGTTCATTTCGCTCTCCTTTTACGGACACTTTTACTATATTTAGCAACAACATAATATATATATATATATAGATTTATTAATTTGTATTCACCTGAGGATGGATGTTAAAATCCAAAAAGCGCTAGTGATTTAAATATATTTTGGAACTGTATATTTTCCTGCTTTTTTATTGAGTTATTTTGACTGTGTGATATCAACTCTTTCTATTTGGATTATATATATATATATATATATATATATATATATATATATATATATATATTATACCAAAGACTGAGAATATACTTCAAATGAATTTTCAGATTGATCTTATTCATGAAATATTGATATTTAAAAGTTCATGAAATTCATTTTGAGATTGTATTTTAAATTAGATTCAAAATGTCAATAAAGCATTTGTGGGATTTTAACAATCCATGGGTAAATACAAAATTTTATTTTTGACTTGTCAGTTCTCATAATGGTCCTGGGTCCTGGTTACATTTTCTCTGCCAAATTCACAAAATCCGTTCATGACTTTTGTGCAACATTGATGTGATACATGTGATGTAATTGTGTATGTAAGGGGGGGGGGGGTGTTCAAATTCTCCACCATCAGAATACCACGAAACTAAGACTACATGTACAACAATCTTTTTCACGATAAAATGACCTCGCGAAAATAAAATAATCTGCAGACTAAACGACAGGAAGCGATAGAAAATGATAATGAAAAATTTTATGTTCTTTTTACAAGGGATGCTTACTCCTTCTAGGCACCTGATCCCACCCCTGGTATATCCAGGGGTCCGTGTTTACCTAACTCTATTTTGTATTGCTTTTAAGAGTTATGAGATTGATCACTGTTCGTTATGTTCGCTTTTCACTTATCAAAAGTCACAATCTTTACCTACAGGCCAGGAGGCGACAGACCAGTGGTATAGCGAGATAAAGCTCTACCGGTTTGGCGTGGAACCCAGGAATCTGTCGGCAGGTAACCAGAAACGGTTAAACATGCACTACGTAAATAAGGGTCCTATCACACTATTCTCTTTAGAATATAGCCTACATCTTAAAAGAGAATTCTCTCACATGAACAGATTTGTACTTGTTTGAATGTAAAAAAGATATGTGTTAACTAAAATCATTTAATTTAATTTAAATTTTATACTAAGTTTATAGGATTGATAATGTCCTTGTAATTTGCAAAGAAAGTACTTAATTTACATTCACCGTGTGTATGTTCTGTATAATTATAACCCCCGAACGAATTTCTGGGGGGTATATAGGAATCACTCTGTCTGTCTGTCCGTCCGTCCGTCTGTCTGTCTGTGCAGATTCGTGTCCGGGCCATAACTTCTTTGTTCTTTGACTTAGGCATACCATATTTGGCACACAGGTAGATCACCATGAGACGATGTGTCAAGTACCTTCATGACCTCTATATGACCTTGACCCTTGACCTCAAGGTCAAAATTAAAGGGTTTTTTTTACAATGGATTCGTGTCCGGGCCATAACTTCTTTGTTCTTTGACATAGGCATACCATATTTGACACATGAGTGTATCACCATGAGACGATGTGTCATGTACCTTCATGACCTCCATATGACCTTGGCCCTTGACCTCAAGGTCAAAATTAAAGGGTTTTTTTACAATGGATTCGTGTCCGGGCCATAACTTCTTTGTTCTTTGACATAGGCATACCATATTTGACACATGGGTGTATCACCATGAGACAATGTGTCAAGTACCTTCATGACCTCTATATGACCTTGATCCTTGACCTCAAGGTCAAAATTAAAGGGTTTTTTTTTTACAATGGATTCGTGTCCAAGCCATAACTTCTTTGTTCTTTGACATAGGCATACCATATTTGACACATGAGTGTATCACCATGAGACGATGTGTCATGTACATTCATGACCTCTTTATGACCTTGACCTTTGATCTCAAGGTCAAAATTATAGGTTTATACCATGGATTTGTATTCGGACTATATCTTCCATTTTCTTCTACAAATGCATACCATATTTTTACACTCAGGAAAGAGGTAATTTATACCTATTAACAACACCCTTTGGGAGATTGGGGTAAGCGGGGGGTATTCTTAGTGAGCATTGCTCACAGTACATCTTGTTTCTATTGAAGTCCATTGCTTCTTATTTACAACTATGAAGACACATTTTGTTTCAATGTAGTTAGATGAGGGTTTTCAGTGCCGTTTGTATACTCATTCCACGAAATCCGCGACTTATTTCGTGGCTTTGTTGAAATTGATGGAAAATATGTTTTCTGGGTGTGGTTTTTTTCCTTTCTTTTTTAATATTGGGGTTTTTTTCTTTGGGTTTTTTTTTTGGGGGGGGGGGATTGGTGTTTTTTTTATTTTCTTTGTTTTGTCCTTTCTTTCTTTTTTTTTTTTTTTTTTTTTTTTTTTTGTTGTCTTTTTAATTTTTTTTTTTTTTTGGTCCTTTTTTGTTTTTGTTTGTTTAGGGTTTTTTTTTTTTTTTTTTGGTTTTTTTTTTCTTTTAATTAGAATTTTGAAAAATAAATACATGTAACGCTTGCCTTTATTATATAATGGTTTATTTTATGAGTTTAGAGTTTGACCTTGTTGGACTATTTCCAATTACCATCGTTCAAATTAGCTGCAGAACTGTAGCTCTGAGAAAATATTGAGACAGATCTGTCCCAATATTTTCTCATCTAGAGAGCTACAGTTCTGCAACTACGTCCAAATATGGAAATCATTACCAAATATGGAGACAAGTCAGGGTCTGTTACGTTTAGATAACTCACGGCTAGTCAATAATATCTATATTTTACGTATTTAAAAGTATCAATATAAAAAAAATACAGAAAAATAGGAATAAAAAAATGAAATACCTTTCTTTGGAAGAATGCCGAACATTATATTTCATATAAAAAGATATCCCAATCTGAATTCTAAAAAGATGCAGGAGTTCCTCATTGATATATTAAAGTAGTCGATCTTCTGACAACAGTCTATTAGAATTGCCATGGGCACAAACTGTGCTCCATTATTAGCTTACCTGTTTTTGCATTCTTAGGAGGCAAAATTATTCACAAGCTTCTACATGAGAAGAAACAATCTCTTGCTGTGGTCTTCAACTCGAAATTTAGATATATTGACGACGTTTTATCTGTTAAGAATACTCATTTTCAGTCATATGTCGATTCGATATTTTCCAGTGAACTCGGACAACTCAAAGTGTTCCATATCTGTTTCATATTGGGGATATTTCATTGAACATACAACGTATATGTCACCGGCAAACCAACAACACAACTTTATGACAAATGAGATAACTTCAGCTTCTCAATCGTCAACTTCCCAGATTTGTATAGTAATTTTCCAGTATTATCTGCATATGGTGTTTCTCTCTGCTGATTTGGGGGTTCAACAATATCGATTAAATTCAGTATTTCGCAAAATCTATGGTCGTTATAATGATCTAATCTGCAAATACAAGCTACCACTATGTCGAATTCTCTCTGACGTGTTTCATACCAATTGTTAGACCGTTCTTTAAATAATTGATTTTGACTACAGATTGCTTTATTTACCTAAATCAAGATATACACATAGGGCGTACAGCGGCTCGACCGGTTGACAGGGGATGCTTACTCCCCTAGGTACCTGATGTCACCTTTGGTATATTCCGGGGTTCGTGTTTGTCCTTCTCTTAATTGTGTATTCTTTATAGGACTAGGTACCTGGTCCCATCTCTGGTGTGTCTATGCATGTGATCCCATCTCTGGTGTGTCCAGGGGTCCGTGCTTGTCCTCTTAATTTTGCATTTTTAACAGGATCTATGAGATTTCTCGATGTTCGTTATCTTCACTTTTTTCATTATCTATTGGGTTACAGTATTTCCCGTTGCACACTCACAAATGATCGTTAAACACGGGCATATTGACCTAACATTCACGAGACAAATTCGATTTCCTTGTACATTGTACTAAGCAGATGGTGATGTTTACAGGATTGATGTAGCACACTGTTTTATAGATTAGTAATGAATTGTGTGGCCTTCCGGTTTTAACAGTTTTGCATCCAATGTATAATATAGCTTATACTTGATAAAATCGTATTGGCAAATTTTGAATCATCAAAAATTTCATGAACATGGAAGCTCAATATGAACAATTTGCCAGTCTGTTTTAAAATCAGTTACCAAATATTTCCTCTGAAAATGAATACATATTTGTTCTCTTGTGTGTCATGTAGAGAGTGTCATACTGCTATTTTTAATGAAGTCATGCTATCATCACTTATGTAGTATAAAGTACGTGTATCTTAGAAATACAAAGCTTCTTTTGCTAAGTTACAAAATGCTCTATTTCTTTTCAAGGACATTTTACACAATTAATCTGGAAAGGAAGTCGGGAAATCGGTATCGGAAGAGCCCGTTCGAGAGATGGCAGAATCATCATCGTGGCTAACTATAGGCCCGCTGGTAATGTCGTCGGTAGATTCCGAGACAACGTACTGGCGCCAGGTGACCAGAAAAGTCCACACCGAATGACAGGTACCACACAGAGTAACGCGTTACGTAGTGATCTGACCAGCTCATTGTTAAAAAATCGATTTCAGATATATACAGATGTGCACATTATTAAGCGGAAATAAAGTGAAAATTATAAATTAATACATTTTATCTCTTTCAAACCGGTGAGTAACTTGTATTTTGTTGTGTTTTCATCTCTCTTTCTCTCTCGTTTTCTCTAGCGCTCTCTCTTTCTCACAGTATATATAGATATATAATGCCTACATCTTTTGGTTTTACATTGCACACTATAGATAGTGTCGTATACGGAAATGTTCAAAATAGAAACAAAATAGTACTTCGTGTTTCCCAGCTCGACATCATCACTTGCTGAAATGATCTGAATGTTTTAAAATTAACTAAGTAAGGGATTAATTCAAATCTTTATCTGTGATAGTATCTCGAGCGAGCTGACACCCTTGTTTGTATTCAATACAGGCGTGTTAAAGTTCAGGAATCAGGTATTTATTGAATCTCCACATTTTACAACAAGAAAGGCCATAAATACATATCAAGAAAACCAGCTTTTAAAGGCCTTCATTTTCCTTTTAGACATTATACGCTTTCATTGATTTTTTATTTTTTAGATTTGTTGATTACAAAGGTTTTACTCCATTCAAATAAATCGCTTACTATCAGAGAGGAGTACACCAAATGAATGATGCACACATCGCATTTAATCCCTGTGTCAACTCCAATAGTTAATAAAAGTTTGAAAGTTCTGGACGATCAAACATAATACATTTAACATATCTGAAAAGTATGCATAAAAAATCTATAAAGCAATTGTTTGCTTTGTCCTAATCGTGGAAGCCTTCATTGCTCTATGTTTAACTACCCGGGTAGTTTAGGCTTTTCCTCTCTTGACCCATTTTTATATCATAATTATTTGCGTGGGATTGAAGGGCGGCGGCCGTCCGCCGGCGATTTAAATTCTCGGAGGAGATCGATTCTTGGTCTCACTTTTGCTATCATAGGACTGTACAAAATCAAATAGGTGAGTCGTACAATTCTTAAAAATCACTTTTGTTAAAATTCCATTACCTTGAGTACTACCGTTTAATATGTTTTTCAAATTTCCTATCACATTAATGTACATGTACCCATTTAAATAGGTTTTTTAAAATTTTGAATTCAAGCCACCGTTTCACGTTTCAACGAATCTCATATTTACGGACATTATTTTATTCTCCTTCAAAGTCAGTTTATTATTTGCTTCTCATTCGCTATAAACCATAACATAAAATCTCCATTTTTCATCTTTGTGGATTTCCCCTTTCACAGTGTCGTATGTACCACGAATAGATGTAAGTATGATTAAGTGTAAATTGTTTTGAACATGAATATAATTTGAGGTTAACTGTCGAAAAAACAACGCTCTTCGTTTTTCATTTTACTATAATTAAGATAATTGTAAATTTTAATTGTTTTACTGGACATATTTGCTCCATTTATCATCATAACAAGTACATTTGTGTATTTGAACTAGACCTGATACAATATACTTTTCTATACACGCAAACCTTTCGAGCATTGGGTGTCTTATTCTGTGTTAGAGTTACTATCTTGCTATATTATTTCACACTGAGAGAGACAGTGCGTGTTGACGGGTGAAAGGTGGCGTCAGTGATAACACTTTGTCAACAAGTCCCTAAACAGTTAAGAATTTTATTGGCCATCGATTTTACTAGTATCGTGTATCTGCACTTCACGTCACCAGGATTTCATTAAAAACTCCCCCACCTTCAAATACGTAGTGAAGACCGGTGCGTTACTTCTGTTGTTAAGCCGTAAATTAGTTTTAAAGACTTGTACGCAAATTAGATTGAATCTAAAATTGAAATTTTGTTTGTTGGTGATGCTTTGTAAGTGTATGAGAAAAATTTTTAAATGCTAAAAAAGAAGGTCGAGATCTCGTTAACAACTTGAAATGAACGAGAATTGTGATTTGAGTATTAAACGCATGCGAACTACATGTACATGTATATACGCTACAAGATTATTGATGAAACTGCATTATACGAGAATGTATAAAATAGGAGGCTGTATATTGATTAAGCAAATGAAGTACAAAGATAATGAAGAAATGATTGATTATGACTAATAGATACAAAAGAAGTGATCATTACATATGGAACCATGTGCCAAATAAATGATGAAGAAACCAATCTCCCAATATGGCATAATTTCAGAACCCATCATCAAAAGGGAAACGAGTCCATTGGCACAGGATTTCAACAGATTAACTGCTGGTAAAAACAGAAGTGGAAGAATGGAATCAAAATCTACGAGAACCTTTACAGAAACCACCGGAAGTGGTGCCAATAAGATTACAAAAACTGTAGTGGAAGAGACCATTATCAAAGCTGACGGTTCAAAAGTAACCAATCGGAAGGAAACCGTAACACACGGAGAACAGGGCGGGGCCACCGCTTCTGGACCACTGATGATAGAGAGAGGAAGGGAAAAAGAAAAAGATAGTAAGAAGGAGAAAGGAGGCGGTGTGTCAGGGGTAGGTATTCTCATTTCAATTAACTGCTACTATTATATGGAAACCACAGGTATATTATGTTTTATACATTTATACATTTCAAGTACCTGCCCTTAGATGATTTATACGTTTTCCTTATTTAACATTCATGTCATGTAGGCCTACCTGCCATTAGATGAAAAAAAATGTTTTATATACATTTTCCTTATATCACATAATTATTTCTCAAGTACCTGCCGTTAGAAAAAAATACTGAAAGTAAACGATTTACTTCAGAAATCATGAGTCCTTTTACCCATTAAAATATTTGATAATGACCTCATTATATTCGATTAAATTTGAAGCTTTCTTAGAAAAATACATATACGTATTCAAATACATGTACACTGTATTAGACCGGGGTATCTAGACTAATTTAATTTCTACCAGTCGCTGTAAGAGTCTTACGAATTCTGGGCATGCTTGTTGTGCATTTATAAAACCATATAGCAATAAATTTCCTATTTAAAACAACACGCCTGATACTTTTATCACTATAGTGAGGAATAAATCAATTTCTTCACTCTTCAAATCTTGTTGACCATATATAATCGTTATCGCATGGATGTGCATTCATGTAATTTTCGATCTCCGCAACAAAGTTATTCTTTAATCTCATTGAATGCATTTCAGTGTTGAGGAGAATATACAAAAAAGTAGACAAGGACATGTAAACACGAGTGAAAATTGGCTGTCTCCGTAACAATATTCATAAATTTACAATCAATGTTTAATTGTTAAATTCTACATTCTATATGATATAAAACAAAAGTTTAATATGTGTTGATAGTTTGATTTTATATTTGTCCCAATGATATCACACAGATAATGAAATTCAATCACTAGTCTCATTTTGGTGCACAATTAATTTACAAATTCTCTTTTCTTCTAGTACGTCACGCCGTCTTCCTGTTGGAAAATGGGTAATTTTGCTTCACAAATTATAAGATATGAAGCGGCGTTTTGTTTGTTTGTTGTTTTTTGGGTTTTTTTGTTGGTTTTTTGGATTTTTTTTGTATTTCTTATTTTTGTATTGTATTTTTTGTATAGTTTTTTCGGTTTAGTTCATAATTTTTCGAAATTATTTGCAGTTAAGTTAAGAAAATATACTTTTCGAGGCACCGTGTTCTAACAAGGTTTTAAATAAAAACAGATGGGGTCCAAACTTTATAATGTGCTAAACTTTCATTTAAAATCATGTGTGAACAATGTATATATATTGGGCGTTTAATCAAATTATATCATCCTGTGCAAGAACGGAACAGTTAAAAGGCGAGTTGTATTTTTCTCCGTTTGCATTTAAAAGAAATGTAGATAGCGTCTTAAGATTTGTCAATGAAGTACATGTATGCACAAGTCTTGTCATCTTTTTTTATGCTAAATTATATTATCTCCTCCTGAATTTCCGTATATTGGAAGTAGACCTGATACAATATTGTTTTCTATACACGCAAAGCTTTAAATCATTTGGTATTATCACTACTAATCCTTAATCATAATTCATCAACACTGATGATGTCCACTCTGGTTCTGAGTTTCAGAGACATTTTATAAACTAAAGAAGATAGCATCATGAATGTATACTACCTGTTAACAAGAAATCACGAGGGTGGGGGGAGGGGGGGTGTAGTCCCTCAGATGAGAGAAATAAATCACATTAGGATTTAAATTTGATTGATAAGTGTGTTTCTTTACTGAAAAATCTTATGGAATTACTAAAATGCATATTCAAAAAAAAAAATTAAAAAATTATTTATACGAAATGACTATTACCAAGTGAAAATTAATAATGTCCACTAATGTGTATAACACAACAACTGTCAACAATCCCAAATATAAGGACACCATCTTTTACAAATCAATCTCAAAATCCATCAATATACTAAAGTAGAGTTATCGCTCTTGTATTGCCTACACGTCGTCGTTAAGTACAGTATACATTTTATATGTCTCTGTTCTTAAATCGATGCAGGCCTAGGAATCAACGAATTACAATGTATGATGTGAGTTGGTACAACCGTTAATGACGTGAATTAAAATAGGGAAATCTTTTGTTGTTTGAGAACGGGGTAGTAAAACAAATTAATAATAATAAAAACTGACCGTGGTCACTGATTTACAATGTATCAAAGTACGATTTAAGGCAAACAGAAAAAAACACGGGTTTTTTGGTCATTGATAGAGAAAAGGGTAATTGATTATTGCCTTGTTACAATTTATGCCTGACAATGAATGCTGTTCACAAGGGTTGTAACGTTAACGGCTGATTCGCCTCTCATTAGCGAAACAGATGTCTCTCTGTGTTTTCTGCTATCATTATTAAAATCATTTTATTCAGTAAACAGAATTTGAAGAAGCTTACATATGTATCGGTTTAACCTCAGGTAGTTTATTTTCTTATGCATTTTTAGTTTTAGTCCCTCAGATGAGAGAAATAAATCACATTTGGATTTAAATTTAATTGATAAGCGTGTTTCTTTACTGAAAAATCTTATGGAATTACTAAAATGCATATTCAAAAAAAAATAAAAATTATTTATATGAAATGACTATTACCAAGCGAAAATTAATAATGTCCACTAATGTGTATAACACAACAACTGTCAACAATCCCAAATATAAGGACGCCATCTTTTATAAATCAGTAATTGTCAAATTGAGTGAATATTTAGTGCAAACTTTCAGAAAAAGAAGTCATGCTTTAAAACTGCAAAAATCATTATAGTTTATTATTCATATATTGGTATAATACTGATACTGTCCATCTACTTGTATATATACATGATTAGCAATTCATATATGTATGTACTTGTTTCCCCAACATGCTGCATCCACACGCAGTTTGCAGTCTCTGTAACCTGTAGTTAATGTTGTAAACTTTCTTTCTTTTTTGAATTTCCTTCTTTATAAACTGTCTTACTGTTATGCCCTCTGGGCCCAAAATTGGAATAAACTTATCTTATCTTATCTTATCTAAATCAATCTCAAAATCCATCAATATACTGAAGTAGAGTTATCGCTCTTGTATTGCCTAAACGCCGTCGTTATGTACAGTATACATTTCTTAAATCGATGCAGGCCTAGGAATCAACGAATTACAATGTATGATATGAGTTGGTACAACCGTTAATGACGTGAATTAAACTAGGGAAATCTTTTGTTGTTTGAGAACGGGGTAGTAAAACAAATTAATAATAATAAAACTGACCGTGGTCACTGATTTATCAAAGTACGATTTAAGGCAAACAGAAAAAAACACGGGTATTTTGGTCATTAATAGAGAAAAGGGTAATTGATTATTGTCTTGTTACAATTTATGCCTGACAATGAATGCTGTTCACAAGGGTTGTAACGGCTGATTCGCCTCTCGTTAGCGAAACAGATGTCTCTCTGTGTTTTCTGCTATCATTATTAAAATCATTTTATTCAGTAAACAGAATTTGAAGAAGCTTACATATGTATCGGTTTAACCTCAGGTAGTTTATTTTCTTATGCATTTTTAGTTTTAGTTTCTTATACCCCCCCCCCCCACCAGTTTCTGGGAAGCTAAAATCCCCTAAAAAATTTATTATATAGTACTACAGTCGACTCTTCAATAATTGATTGTCGAGAGACGATATGTTACATACGGGGATATAGATCCTCAGTAAACATGACTCATTCACGGGGCACGGTAAATTTCGTGTGTATGATGACAGATACAGCAACTGTTGAAAGTTTTCTCTTCATTACCAGCCTTAAAGATTTCAGATAACGTGATCTCTTTAATCTTTGAGCTGGTTAGATAAATATATACTGGGTACCGCGAGATCACCTGAATTCTTCTCCCACTGTTCTAATAAATCTTGCTTCCATCTCTTGTGTTATATAGTGTGACCACGAAGACAGCCCAACTTATTATATATAAATACATTCCCTCACGTCTCGCTGGTTATATGCAATACAACCCCTTCTGTGTATTACTCGAACATCTTGTTTTTATTGACAATTTCGTCATATCAAGGCCTCCGCAATTCTGCACTTCAGTGAAAGCTCTTGATAAGAAAACAGAAAATTTTCTACGCGATTATATCTTTTTGAGAACTTGCAGCTCGTTTCGGATCGTCAATTTAGGATTATATAAATTATAACGTCTATGAAGCAGCACGAATGAAGATAATTTTTGAAAAGTGAATTTGTTTAAGAATTCAAAAATGGGTTGCTGTTGTTCACAGTTTTTCCAAGGACTTAAGGATAAAAAGGATAAAAAGAAGAGGGATTCATCCAGCTCCAGCTCGGGGTCATCGCAAGAAAGATCCAAGAAACCACAATCCATCAAACAGTTTATTGATGAATGCGTAAAAGTCCACAACAAATACAGAAAGAAGCACGGAGCTTCGTCTCTAAGCCACGCCAAGGTAAGGTTCCGGGAGTCCCTCACGGAGCTTCGTCTCTCAGTCACGCCAAGGTAAGATTCCGGGAGTCCCTCACGGAGCTTCGTCTCTCAGTCACGCCAAGGTAAGGTCCCGGGGGTCCCCACGGAGCTTCGTCTCTAAGCCACTCCAAGGTAAGGTCCCGGGGGGTCCCATCAAACTAAAACAAAGCTATAACATGTTTCAGTCTATGTGGGTGGCTTCGGGCGTTTCACAAAGCAACATTGATCTCTTCCTTAGTGTTGTTGATTACATGTATTTCATAAAATGATTTGTCAAGTTTTCTCTTTTTAAGAAAAATTAAAAAGTATATGGGTATCATAACATTACCAACGTTAGATATACATTTATATGCCCTGCGCCATACAGATCTATTCCATGTAATAAGTGTTAAATTATTGAACCTCTGTCTGCTTTCAAAATGTTGGCATTTTGTTTCTGTAGGATCTGAGCGCATTTGCTCAGAATTGGGCGGAACAGTTAGTATCAACCAATGCCTTTAAGCACAGCGACTGTATGCACAAAGGAGAACGACTGGGAGAGAATATCGCCTGCAAATGGTCCTCATCAGGGGGAGACTACTCCGGTACTGCAAATGGTTTTTGTTGATATAACAACAATCAGTTTAAAAAATTCAAAAAAATTTGTTAATATAACGATCAGTTTAAAAATGCATGTACAAATGATTTTGTTGATATAATAATCAGTTTAAAAATACATGTACAAATGATTTTATTAATATAACAACACTCACTCAGTTTTAAAATGATTTTTGCTAATATACATGTAACAACACTCAGTTTTAAAATGATTTTGTTAATATACCAAAATCATTTTTAAATCATCGAAAGATACCTTTCATGACAGATTGACCCGTAAGACTCTTCAATCACAAACGCTTACCATGATCGCCACTTTAGCATCATGTTATCAAAGCTTTGTGTTCATTTTGAAAAGTTTTTTGAAATACAAAAATAGATGTAGTGTATTGTGCGATTTTGTTCATCAGGAAAAGAAGTCTGTGATCAGTGGTACAGTGAAATCAGTAAACACGACTTCAACAACGAACCAAGATCCTTAGGCTCAGGTAAGCTGTAAGGCAAACTCAACATCGAACGAAGATCCTTAGGCTCAGGTAAGCTGTAAGGCAAACTCAACAACGAACGAAGATCCTTAGGCTCAGGTAAGCTGTAAGGCAAACTCAACAACGAACCAAGATCCTTAGGCTCAGGTAAGCTGTAAGGCAAACTCAACAACGAACCAAGATCCTTAGGCTCAGGTAAGCTGTAAGGCAAACTCAACAACGAACCAAGATCCTTAGGCTCAGGTAAGCTGTAAGGCAAACTCAACAACGAACCAAGATCCTTAGGCTCAGGTAAGCTGTAAGGCAAACTCAACAACGAACCAAGATCCTTAGGCTCAGGTAAGCTGTAAGGCAAACTCAACAACAAACGAAGATCCTTAGGCTCAGGTAAGCTGTCAGGCAAACTCAACAACGAACGAAGATCCTTAGGCTCAGGTAAGCTGTCAGGCAAACTCAACAACGAACGAAGATCCTTAGGCTCAGGTAAGCTGTCAGGCAAACTCAACAACGAACCAAGGTCCTAGACTCAGGTAAGCAGTAATGTATAAGCTCTGCTCCACGACCATACACGGAGACTTGGGTCAAAAACTAGATGTTGTACGGAGATACGGCGATGTAAGACCTTAACCGTGTGAATTTTTTTCTGCGCCGTAATTTGCAGGTTTTTGTATCGCGTGGATCTGTAGCTCTCTGGTCTGTCCCAATGTTTTCCCAGAGATCTACAGATCTGCAGCTAATTCCATATGCGTATTCCATGTGACGAGATCATTTTTGGGGTACCAGAATGACTTTGCAGCAGTGCGGGGGCATCAGTGTTTCACAAGCAGATATCATGTATTACATTATTATATCATCTTATAGATTTAAGTTGAGATTTTTATTCGAGTCTCATTTTATGGTGATTTAGTCAGGAGTACTTCTCTGTGTTATCCCCAGTCGTAACTACTCGGTTATTTCCGTAATTGGAAATTTTCGGTAATGGAAAAGGACGAATGACATTCAATATTGTGTTTTATTATATCCCTTCACACCGAAATTGAAAAGAATAAAGTAACGTGACGGAGCCTGTGGGGTTTTGTTTTTACCATAAAAATCTAATGCTCTCTTAATTAAGTAATTCCTGAAGAACCCTATCACTTTTACCATTATCTCTGCAGGACACTTTACACAAATGGTTTGGAAAGGAAGTAAAGAAATAGGAGTCGGAAAAGCCAAAACCTCTGGTGGGAAAGTCATTGTAGTAGCCAGCTACCGTCCGGCAGGAAATCTGGTGGGATCGTTCCGGGAAAACGTCTCTCAGCCACACTAATCTATTTCTAAACACTTGCTAGATAATCATGTATTATAACTGCTATGTACATAAATCAATAAATTCATATCATTCAAAAGCATGTGCAGAATTTCTATAATCCTCGAAAAATTTCGGGGGAGCATATAGTCGCCGTCATGTCCGTCCGACCGTCCGTCCGAGCTCATAACTTTTAAACCTTTCATTAGAAACGTATCTCAGTAGTTATGAGATTGATCACTGTTCGTTATCTTCGTCTTTCACAATTGATCACGAATGTTCCTTGGGATAAGGACTTTTGGACCAAGGTCTGTGAAAGTCATTTTGGAAACGTCAAGGTCACCCAGAACATATAAAAGTTCCTTATTTCAACAGCTTGTTAATATAAAAGTTTCCATTTCATAAACCTTTCACCAGAAATTGATCACAATTGATTACAAATATTCCTTAAGACAGGGACTTTTGGACCAAGGTCATTTTCGAAAGGTCAAAGTCACTCAGAACATATCTCATATATAAGTAAAAAGTTCTTTAATTCTACAGTTTTTGAACAGGTATTGATCTTATATTACACAAAACACTCATTCCAGAAAAAAGTGCATTTTGAACAAAATCAGTGTCGCCGGATAAGATACAGAAGAAAATAGAACCAATGAAAAAGAAAAAACTGTGTCTCTATTTCAAGGCAGTTAAATAAAGATTAAAAATACATGTATATACAATTTAAAAGGTTTAGTTACACTAAATTGCCGCTACATAAGGATGTTATACACATAAATGCTTAAAAACCGCATGTCGCAAGACAACTTGTCATTGCATCAGTTTCAATTCTTGGAAATTTCACTTTGAAATAAAATCATTATGGCTGAATACGTTGTCCCCAGATAATACTTATCCTCTGATACCGAAATTCAAATGCTCGTAGATAGAGCAATGCATGTGTCACCGACCCTCCAGTGGCGTAGCTTTCATTGAGGCAACCGAGGCAGCTGCCTCGGTAAAAAAAAAACAAAACCCACCTTTTACGTTGTTAAAATGTCGATAGCTTCTGGGTAATATTCGAACCCAAGCTACGCCTATGCCCTCAAAACACTTCACTTTCAAGTTAAGGGTACATTAAGTATCAAAAAGTACGGAAAGTTGAATAAATTTCATTATTTGAAGACTTGGGTTCTCATGTTGACAGCTGATTGTTCTGGGACAGATAAGGAATTAACTTCCAAGACCATACATTTGTACCTAATTTATTGAATAAGTTTAGTTTGCTGTATAATTAGTAAGAGGTGTCTCTTCCCTGCAAAACAAAATGATTTTTTGCATTTAGGCTCGAATCAAAGAGAGAACTTTTGCACAAATGGCTTGAAATTTTTAACCTCCGAGATCATTGACTTCCGATTCCACAGTTTCTGGTCCGAGTTCCAGAAAACTGTATGGTTACACATTACAGTTACGCGTTATTATCTATATTGCGCTTACAAAAGTTTGTACACGCGGCAAAAACAAAGACTGGACAGATAAATCCTTCGAGATACCAGAGGTCCATCATTTCCAGGGAAAGTAAGTATTTTAATTTTTGAAAGTTAAACCATCTTATGACATAGAATAGGTCTAGAATACTGATTTATGTGAATTCAAACGAGAAAACATGTATAACGTGAAACAAAGCATATGTACTTTTCATTGCATTCTAAATTTAAAATGGAAACAGACTAGTTGTAGGTTTATAAAAATTGTATCGGAAGTTAATGAATACAATTGATTACTTTGGCGATCATATGAAGTCACATGATTCAGATGATAAAGCATAAGTATGATTAACCATTCTAAAGCCAGCGAGTATGTAACATATATCATTTTACAAATGATACTATCCTCCAGGCTTGGTAACGGAAGTTACCACATATATAAGATATTCCAGTTTACCTTTACAGTGTGATCATTTCATGATTAATTTGTCAATAGCATTATAACAGAGAAAGGAAATCATAGATAATGCTATTGTTTTGTTTCTGATCAAACTGTTTAGAGAATACATTTGATAAACAAAAGGTTCTTTGATAACTTCCGTTACAAAATCCAAAATGTAGAAAATTGATGAAAATAAATAATTCTTCCCGTGGACTTGTATAAACTACGTTGGAAATCAACCATTTCATCGACTCGAGACGAAAAAGGAACTTTTGAAGAGATAATTCTATCCCCTAATTTGAATATTAACTTTCGTGACTTTGATGTGTTCATTTCAAAGTGTGAGCATTTGATACCAAAATTGTTCCGTGAAGAAAAACATTGTTCAGATAAATTTGATACGACCTAAAGTTTGAAGTATAATATATATTTCGTCATTGTGAGACATATTTTCCCCATGATTCAGTTTGTTGTTGAACCAAAATATGGTTCCAAATTTTGTCAACTATAGCTACTTTGAATAAACAGCTTTTCGGGGGGAAAATGTGTTGTTGATAAGTGTGAATGTTCTTTACGGACAATAAATTGTTGTAGGTCACAAATTAGCAGCAAATTTACCACCATGACAAGGTTATCTGACAGAAAATGTTACATTCAGTGTTCTGAACATCAAATCTAACCTCCGTTACTTCCAAATACATACCCATGATCAAGCAATCATAACTTTTTGATGAGAAAACTTTTACGAATGAAAATTTGCAATTAGTTTCAGGTGATGGACTCCTATCAGGAAAATGTAAAATAATTAATGGTTAGTGGATTTTAAGATTCATTTTTTATCATTTGCTACTAGTAAAAAGTGTCATTTCGCTGGAATGACTGAAATATGCAAATGGGCTTTAAGACTCAAGGTCATTTTGTAAAAGCCAAGGTCACTCAGAACAAATACCTTACATATGAAAAACAAATTCATTTCAACAATTAGTGATTTTTTGGGCCAAGGTCTCTCGAGGTCATTTCGGAAAGGTCAAAGTCACTCAACATAATTATACCTTATATAAGGGGGAAAACCTTCATTTCAACAATATTTCAACAGTTATTGATCATTGTGCGAGTCATTCCTCATGAAGTAGTTCATTGGTTAGATGTATTTCGGGGAGCATCCATCAGATTTCGGGGAGCATCCATCAGTTTTACTGATATTCTTATCATCATAGTCTTTACCATCAAATATCACTATCAACACTGCGTTTTTATTCAACCCCTCACTTAAAATAGGAATGGTATTGACAACTTGGACAATAGATCTGACCAAAACTACCGGTAGTAATCTTGAGTAAACGTCATGAACAAACAAAACGTCAAAACACAATGAAGATTCGGCAAGATTTACGCAAGTATTTGGTCTCTTTGAAAATAGTACCGTTGCAAAGTCTTGTGAAATTAATTGAAGCTGTCGTCATTAATTTTCCAACTACCCCAAACAGTAGAGGAAGCTAGTTTGTGAACTCTAAAATAATTTAAAATTGTTCCTAAATATAAAACAAGATGTATAAAGCTTTTAGATTCAGGAATTAGTTGAAAGAAAGGACAGTAGTATGTATTTACTAAATATCACTATATAGATGTTGATTCGTCATACTTTTTTTGGTAGTTTTATTTTTCTGAAAATGAAATCGAGACTCATTTTTATATAAAAAGTGGAAACCCGTTTTGGTTGGTTCTATGTTTAACGTCTCGCTCGAGAATTTTTCACGCACATGAAGACGCAATCTAATTAAAATTAGATGTTAGATCCGCTCGCGTACTCGCATACATTTATGTATGCGAGTACGCGAGCGGATCTAACATCTAATTTTAATTAGATTGATGAAGACGTCACCATTGTCGATGAAGGGCTGCAAAATTTAGGCCTGTGTCCCCCCCCCCCCCCCCCCCCCCCAATTCATATAGTAAAATTCACATATAGTGTAATGTATAATTATTTTTAAGCAGAAAGTTCATTTAATTCAATGAGACTCAGAGTCAATCAGTATGACTGTGTCCTTTAGCTTAAATATAAAAAAAAAATTATGAAAAGCACTTAATGCCTTAACAGTTCTTAGGGCATCATCCAAAAGGTCGTAATCATGAAGTAATGGTTCGGTTCTCATTCCCAGCTCCGCATCTGGCGTCAAACCTACGATATGTAGTGACTGTTCCTTTGCCAAGTGCCCGACACTAGTGTCGTTTAAAGTCCTTTACCGGTATTTGTTGACGACTCATACGAGTGAAAAAATCTCGCAAGGGACGACTGATCAAAAGGTATCTAATATGTGTGACCTTGACTAACTTTCAAGGTCTAATAATTCATTAGATAGCTTGTTCATAGAAACTTCGTCTTGATATAAAAATGTCTATGCCCAACGGCCCTAATACCAGTTCAACGTTTGTAATATTTAAAATCTCTTTGTAAAGCTAATATGATGAATTGTTGACTTTTTATCATCACAGTTTTTATGGTAAAGGTAAACCCGACAATGTGTGAAGTCTATTTATCAGTGACGTAACACCCCAATGTGACGTAGGTCATGACGTGTAACAACTTTTTCAAAGCTTGTAAAGTCTCAGGCTGTCAAGACCTGTTTCATTCTTGGTCCAAGAGTAAACACTATCGTATCAGTGTAAGATCAACCTTCGGCACAGTTTTAACTTTGATTATATTTCACAATATATGCCCAGACGGACGAAAGAAAGGCATTTTTCGAAAAAGTGCACGAAGAAGCAAGGAATGCAGGAAAAAAGGGATGGGGAGCACTAAGTTTTCTTGTTAGACTCAAAGGGCAACTTTTTAAAGAAATATCCTCTTCCAACAAGCATACCTAATATCTCAACTTCGAATATTCGAAAAGATGCTGTTTCCTCAGAGCTTTATTCAAATGATGCTCCTTCTGAGCTTATCCCGATTCAGATATATGGTGATGGGAATTGTTTATTCAGAACTCTCTCATTTTTGTGTTTGGACATGAGGACAATTTTAAGGAAATGAGGGTACGAATTGTGTTTGAACTTGTTTCAAAACTGAAGCGCTACACGAATGAAAACACTTTTGTGACCATGTCCACAAACAAAAGTTCACTTCAATATGTCTTTGAAAGTTCCCTGTCAGAAGAGTGTTTAATTACTGGTGATTTGATTGCTTCGTTACAAAAGGAACAATAAAAACAACCCAGAACGGTTACTATTAAAGCCTTTTACATATGTTCGTAGCTTCTAACGTTTTGCAGAAACCAATCATGTCGATTTTCCCCGAGGTGCAAAACCCTGGTGTAAACAGACAAGATCATAATCAGCTTATTGTTCCTCTTGACCGTGCTGATGCTAAAGAATATCAGGATGCTATCCACATCATGTGGACTCAAACAATTGCTACAAAAATAGATGGTTGGACACCTAATCATTTTGTTGCCTGTATTCACAAGCATGAGGAACCTCTTTCAAAGCGTTCGAGGTTATCCTTTGAGGATTCTGAACCTCATCGCTCATTTGAACCAAAACAATCACAAGATAGTCCTTCCTCACTCTTGGAGTCTAACAGAAATGAGGAGTCTATTGAAACAGGTAAATTGGAGGAAAACTGCAAACAAAGAAACAGACAAACATGTTAAGGTTGTTCCTTTATTGATTCTTCTTCTTCTTCTTCAGAAGATGATATCTCAGAAATACCAGTTCAAAAGGCCCAGGTAGTACATGAAAAATGGCATACACCAGAGATCGGTAGTACCCCAAATCAGCCACGGAATATTTTCTTTCCAGCAAAAAAGTTTGGTAAAAGATGAGATCTTTCAATGCCTCCTGGTTTGATCGGTGGTCTTGGTTACATTATGTAGAAATCAAAGATGTTGTATTCTGTTTTCCTTGCATAAAATCATTTCATCAGAAGACTCAGTTGTCACAAGAAAGAAAAAGCTTTCATATCAAGTGGTTAAACTGAAAAAAAGCAACCACAAAATTCGCCGCACACGAGAAAAGTGATTGCCATAAAGAGGCAATGGAAAGAGAGTTTACGATAAAGGAGGAGGTTAAAGATGTTGGAGAATGTCTTTCAAAGACGCACGGTCGAGAAGAAGTCTAACAGAGAGAATTTGCTTAAAATCACAAACATTTTGAAGTTTCTTGCTCGACAAGGAATTGCTCTTCGGGGTGACACAGACGAGAAAAACTCGAACTTTAATCAACTTCTCATGCTAGAGGTTAAACGTGATCCCCAGCTTCAGGAATGGCTACAACGCAAGACAAATAAGTATGTTGCTCCAGATATACAAAGTGAAATTTTGCAGGTGATGGGGTTGCAGGTTTTGCGACAAATTGTTGCTTTCATCAAATCGTCTGAATTCTTTTCAATAATGGCAGACGAAACACGAGATATTTCTAACAAAGAGCAACTTGTTTTATGCATTCTATGGGTTGATCAAAATTTTACCGCTCATGAAGATTTATTAGGGATGTACTGTCTTTCTGGCATTGGGGCTAATTCAATAACCCTAGCAATTAAAGATGCCCTTTTGAGGTTCGATCTACCTATCAACAAAGTACAAGGCCAGTGTTATGACATGGCTGTTTCTATGGCTGGTTCAAAGACAGGTGTTGCAACATAAATTCATGCACTTGAACCCAGAGCCCTTTACATACACTGTTATGGTCATGCTCTTAACCTAGCTTGCAGTGATTCTATTAAGGGATGTAAGTTGCTTAGAGACACCCTGGACATTGCAAAGGATATAACAAAGTTGATTAAAGAATCTCCAAGAAGGGAGATGATTTTCAATACATTAAAAAATGCCCAAAATCTAGAAAAAACGTCAGCGGGAATAAGGGTTTTGTGTCCCACAAGATGGACAATAAAAGCCGACACATTTTTGAGCATTTTGTCAAACTACGAAATTCTAAGAAATGTTTGACGAATTTGACTCCTCCTTTTTTGGCACGCTGTTTTTGGCTATAATAGCTCTAAAACTTCATTGTTGTACCCCCGCAACAAGTTGTGGGGGGTATACTGGAATCGGGTTGTCCGTCCGTCCGTCTGTAGACGCAATGGTTTCCGGGCTCTAAAGCATTATCCTTTCCACCTACCGTCACCATATCATATATATGGACTACCCATGGGATGAAGATGTTCCCTATCGATTTTGGGGTCAAAAGGTCAAAGGTCACGCGCACTGGACATCGAAGTAGCAATATGGTTTCCATTTAAATTCTTTAATGGCTTTTTTCATCGCATGGAGATGCTGTGTTCCTAGATACCTTTTGGATCATAATACTGAAGTTTTACCTATTACCAACACCCTTTGGGAGATTGGGGTAAGCGGGGGGTATTCTTAGTGAGCATTGCTCACAGTACCTCTTGTTATTTCGGATTTCAAACATTTCGGTTGAGCATTACTGAAGAGACATTATTTGTCGAAATGCCCATCTGGTGCATCAAAATTGGTAACGTATAAGTTTTATATTATGACCCCTGGGTCGAGGCCTCTGCTGGTCGACTGTTAGTCCCCGAGGGTCTCTACAGCCCAGTAGCTAAGTACTTCGTTACTAGCTCGAAATTACGGATATATATTTAATTGCTGTCATAAAATTTAGAAATTCATTTCAAAATTATGGATTATCTCCCTCACGCATAGCTCTTATCCTTAGACGTATTTGACTCTATTTTTTTTATTTTTTTTTGGCACGCTGTTTTTGGCTATATTAGTTCTAAAACTTCATTGTTATTTCGGATTTCAAACATGTCGGTTGAGCATCACTGAAGAGACATTATTTGTCGAAATGCGCATCTGGTGCATCAAAATTGGTACCGTATAAGTTTTACATGAAAGCCTCCAATACGTGCGTGAGGTAGAAATGAGAAACAGAATTAGGGGAGTGGCTGCTTATATGTGCAGGTTTGATTTCTTCTTTGGGTGTTTACTGAGTGAAAAACTTTTACGTTATAGTGATAATTTGGCAAGGGCTCTGCAGGCTCCAAATCTCTCGGCGAGTGATGGTCAAAAAATGGCATCAACGACAATGAATGCTTTGCAAAGTCTCCGAGATGAGACAATCTTCACTCAGTTTTACGAGGAAGTTGTTGAAAAAGCAAAACAGATGAACATCGATGATCCTGTTATTACTAGAAAACGCAAAATTCCTCGTAAACTTGATGATGGGACAGCAGCACATACTTTTTCATCGTGTGCAGATATGTATAGGAAAGATTTTTACGAGGCATTAGATCTGATTTTAGCTGGCATAAAATCTAGATTTGACCAACCAGGTTACAAAGCTTATGTTAATCTTGAAAACCTCTTAATTAAGGTTTGTACAGGTCAAACGTTTGAAGAAGAATTCAATTTTGTCACGACCCTATATGATACAGATTTGAAGCCAAAAGATCTTCACTGCCAGCTTACAGATTTGAAGCCAAAGGATCTTCACTGCCAGCTTATAATGTTAAAGACTGTTTTGCCAAAAGATTTTACATCAGATATACCAAGTGTGGTTGAATTTTTCAGACATTCAAATGAAAAAAGTCTGTTTGCCGAGATCCTCAAAATTCTCAAACTAATTTTGGTACTTCCTGCAACTAACGCTACCAGTGAGCGCTCATTCAGCACCTTGAAAAGATTGAAAACATCACTGAGATCAACAATGAGCCAAATACGAACAAACAATTTGCTTTTATTGCATGTTCATAAAAATGAGACTGATGATCTGAATCCAGAAAAAATAGTTGAGGAGTTCATAAGTGAAAGGAACACAGACTGGCGATTTTTGGAAAGTTTACCGAATACTAAATACCTTATGACTCAGAAATGATTGATAACAAAATGATAAAGATATAAACAAATAAAAAATCCCCAACAACCCCCCCCCCTCCAAAAAACCCCCAAAAAATTAAAATTAAAGTTGAGGGGTTTTCTGAGAAACTAATTAGATTCTATGTACATAATTAGATTTATGTACATGACGTACACCTCAATGATTGCACATATATTTATGCAGTTATCTTTTTACTAATGGTTTTGTCGATATCCCTTTTTTGTCGTAAATTACTCTGGTGTTGTGCCCCCCCCCCCCCCAAGTGAAATTGCTTCCTACGGGCCTGTTAAAAACGAATGTCCCGTGTCACAGTAGGTGTGGCACGCTAAAGAACCCTCACTGCTCAATGGCCTTAAGCGCCGAGCATAGGACTAAATTTGAAGCCCTTCACCGGTCTTGGTGACGTCTCCATGTGAGTGAAAGATTCTCGAGCGAGACGTTAAGCAAAATACAATACAGCAAAATCAATCTCCATATCCGGCGATAATCATCGATTGTGAAATCATCAGTCGTGCTAACGACAAACCAAACCATGATTATCTGTCGGTGGTTGTGAGAATGTGTGGTAGTGGTGGCGAGAATCGCGGTGGTTATGGCTGGAATCACCATGGAGACAGGTGATGGCGGGAATCACTATGGTGACAGTGTTAAATGGCCAGATCATTGCGATGGTGTTTTTTTTTGGGGGGGGGGGTATTTTGTTTGGGGTTTTTTTCCCTCTAATTTGGGGGGTCTTTCTTTTTTGTACCCCACCGCAACGCGGAAGGGGACATAGAAATATCGGTGTCCGTGCGTCCGTCCGTCCCACTTCACTTTGTGGACGCAACTCCTCAGAAACCGCTCTACGGGTTTTGTTCATATTTTGTAGGATTGTATGTATAGTTGATCATATTGCGCTGCCATTTTGATCCGACAATTTTTACAGGAGGTATGGGACTTTGTTGAATTTGTACGTGCTACACTATAGGAACACTTTGTGGACGCAACTGCTCAGAAACTGCTCAATGGATTTTTTCATATTTTGTAGGATTGTTAGTCACCATGTGTAGTTGATCATATTATGCCGCCTTTTTTATTCGAAAATTTTACAGGAGTTATGGGACTTTGTTGAATTTGAACGTGCTACACTATAGGAACACTTTGTGGACGCAACTCCCAAGAAACAGCTCACTGGATTCTATTCAATTTTTGTAGGATTGTTAGTCACCATATGTAGTTGATCATATATCGCTGTCATTTTGATTCAATAAATTTTACAGGAGTTATGAAACTTTGTTGAATTTGTACATGCTACACTATAGAAACACTTTGTGGGCACCTTGTTCAGGGATTGTGTATTTTTGTGTCCGGTCACATACACCTGGAGATTATCAGGGACATTACAATCTGTCATTTTTTGTACAAGAGCTTTTCAGACGCTAGGCTTGTGTTCGTCATGGTCGAGAATCAAACTGGACATAGGAAAATACTGTCCGCTCAATATCTTGAGAACCCTTTGCTTGACAAACATCAAACTTGGAACACTGGTGCATCCTAAGGAGCAGGTTACCACTATTGATTTTAGGTCAAGGGTCAATCCACTTTGGACATCAATATTTTGAGAACCCTTTGCTTGACAGACATCAAACATGGTACATAATGTATACTGGTACATCATATTTAGTATATGGCCGCTATTCATTTTGGGTGCACATAGTCAAGGGTCAAACTGGACATGGTAATATACTAGTATTGTCCCCTATATTTTAAGAATCATTTTCTTGATTGACACCAAACTTGATACACTGGTAATTCCCAAGGAGTAGATGATCCCTATTACTTTTTAGGTTATACAGTGAACGGTCAATCCCTTCTGCACATAGGATGATATTGTACGCTCAATATCTTGAATTGTTTTGGAGCTACTATCAATTGAATGATGCATGTGTATAACCCTTTTCAATTTTGCACGGGGGGGGGGGGGGGGGTAATATATGTTTTACTAACATTTCTTGTTGAAATAGAAAGGATAAGATATACATTTCCCAGAACAAAAGGGATGTTGTTAATTAGTAGCATGGCTGATATTTTGAAATCAATCATTTGTTATTGGTACAGGCTTGAAAACCTAAGTGAATTTAAACTACTTCAGGATGCTTATCTATGTAGTAAATCTTTGCATTTCAACAACAAACTGTCATTGTACTCACTAGTAGAAAAAGCGTTAGATTATAATAAAATTGGATATCTGTTCAGAGATTTTAGTCAGTATAGATTTAAGAAAATTGTAAAGAAACTACTCTGTGATAAATACACTGAAACCTGGTACAATAATCAAAATAAATTATTTGATGGGAAACTGTGCACTTATTTCAAACTTAAGGGGCACTTTGGTTTTGAGAACTATCTTAATAAAATTAAAAATTATGATATTAGAAGATCTATTAAGTTACGGATATCAGCTCATAAATTAATGACTGAAGTTGGTAGATATTCTGGTATTACTAGGAATGAACGAATATGTAACAAATGCAACTCCGGTTCATTAGGTGATGAGATTCATTTTTTGATTAAATGTGAAAAGTTTGTTGATGAAAGAAAATCCTTTGTGGTGCTATAGAAAAACAATTAATTTTTTTTTTACTAATCTCAATGATGAACAAAAATTCATTTACATACTACGTTCTGAAGAGCCATCTATTCTAAATATAACTGGAAAATTTATTATGACACTGTATTTGCATGCAACTATGTGTTATGTAATCACTTCTTTCTTTACTTGTATATGTATATGTAAAGTATTTGTATATATTTTCATGCTGCCCCTTGAGGGCCCTTGATTGGAAAATAAAATATGTTCTATGTTCTATTCAATGAATACGCCGCCGAAAAAAAATATGTCAATTTAAGTATTTCATATCGATGTACATTATTGCACACAAAATATGCTGTTAATCCGACAACCTTGCTTCTGCCACATTTTGCATGGTTTTCTGGTAGATAAGCAATTTTAGGTTCTGTAGTCATGGTCATTGTTAGAGTTATCGGTATTATCTCCAGACGAGAAAGATTTTCACCTTGAAGTCGTGTAACTTTCCTAATGGTCTCTGAAGAGTTATAATTTGGAAGATTTTCTTGAATACAATCATGTGTACTTCTTTGCATTCCAGACTTCTTACTCAGATTCCTGAACACATTTATTGATAGGTCAGATCAGTGAATTTTATGCAGTACCACATGATCTCCAAGCGTCTGGGTGCCCTAATTATGTACATGCGTAATAGAGAAAGGCCTTTTATTACAGAATATTCAATGTCGGAGAGTGAGAAAACATTCAAATAAAGGCATGTTATACTGTATTCTGTAGCTTTTGACTTGCAAGTATAACTTATCTCATCGTCGGATATACCCACGGCTGATCTACCCGAGCAGAAGATGAGACCAGGTATCCGATGATGAACTCATCTAGATTGTCACTAAATCCTTCATAACCTTTAAGCACTTCCCGAGATATTCGAAGAAAAACTACCCGTTTAGTTTACTTAAAATGGCCCACTGAGCGCTCATTATACACGAATATTATTTGCAATGCAATAGACAACTACATCCTGCAACTATCTATGAACATTTGTCGGTTGAAAACTTATCTCAACTGATTCGATACGCAAGAGCTTGTTCTGCGTATGATCCCTTTTTAAATCGATGCAAGCTACTGACAAACAAGTTGATGGCACAGGGGTTTCAACAGTCTCGTTTAAAGTAAGCATTTCGCAAATTCTATGGTCGTTACAACGATCTAGTTTGCCGATACAACATATCATTGGGTCAAATGCTGTCTGACATGTTTCATACCAATTGTTAGATCGTTCGTGGCACACTGATTTTGACTAAGGATAACTCTGATTTACCTGATCAAGATATAGGGCTCATGGCAGGTGTCACCAGTCGACAGGGATGCTTACTCCTCCTAGGCACCTGGTCCCACCTCTGGTGTGTCCAGGGGTCCGTGTTTTCCCAATTATATATTTTGTATGGCTTATGGGATTGATGAAATTGATCACTGTTCGTTATCTTCACCTCTCATGCACCTTTTCAACATCGTTACCTGGGTTAAAACCCCCAAATTTCACTACAATAATTCAAAACACAAGCATCAAATACATGAAGTTTATTCACAATATTCAGTGACAGATTATTACAAATTCGAAGAATATGGTATATACATTTTCTACCCTGTTCAGCGATAATACACTGAGATTTTATAAATTTACCATTAAAATTTAAAGTAAGACCAAGATAATTGAAGCTGTCAACAACTTCTAGTTCGCTACCATTGTAAAACCATTTGCTGGTGGGTTTATTTTCCCTCCGTTACGAAAGACAAGAACTTTTGGCTTTTTTTAATGTTAACCTTTAGGTCCCATTTGTTACAATACTCTGATAAAGTATTTAACATATTTTGAAAACCTGTAGCTGATACAGAACAAAGTACAGGATCATCAGCATACATTATCAAAAAAAGTGAACTCCATCTCATAAGCTATTGATTAATGTATTCTCAAAATCACCCACAAAGAGAGAGAACAAAAAGGGGGACAACCCCTCACCTTTCAATAATCCGTTTGTACATGAGAAGTTCGATGATTTTTAATCATTTACAACGCTTTGTATAAGGAATTAATGCGCTCATCAATTGTTTTAAAGAGAGCAACAATTCAATTAAAAGAGATCATTAAAACAATTGTGGATATGTTGAAATGAAGATATTTCTAATTATATAGTTGCTCTCTCTAAAAGAATCATAGCGCTCATCAATTGAATTAATTATATCATTAATTCAATTGAAGAGAGCAATAATTTAGTTATTGCGCTCATTATTGAATTTATGCCGGCATTAATTGAATTATTGCTCTTTCCAATTGCATTATAGTGCGCATCAATTCAATTATACATATGTATGAAGAGATCTTGAACTGAATTGTTTGCGCATCAAATAAAGATATCTTCAAATATTCGAGTTTATGTGAATTTGGCGCTCCATATGTTCAATACTCTTATGCCGAAGAGGTATGTTCTTCAGGACGGTATAGCAAGACGGAAAGAGTATCCACGGGGGTGTTGTAATGAATATATATCGTAACTACCTTGCGGTCGCCATTGTAGGGTAAGCCATTCTAGGTCATGAATCATTTGACTAGTACTGCTTGTAGTCGCCTACAACAAGTTTTACCACTTTGCATGATACATGCCATTATACATTAGTCATTTTAACTACTGTTTTACTGTTATGGTACATGCCATTATACATTAGTCATTTTAACTACTGTTTTACTGTTATGGTACATGCCATTATACATTAGTCATTTTAACTACTGTTTTACTGTTATGGTACATGCCATTATACATTAGTCATTTTAACTACTGTTTTACTGTTATGGTACATGCCATTATACAGTAGTCATTTTAACTACTGTTTTACTGTTATGGTACATGCCATTATACAGTAGTCATTTTAACTACTGTTTTACTGTTATGGTACATGCCATTATACATTAGTCATTTTAACTACTGTTTTACTGTTATGGTACATGCCATTATACAGTAGTCATTTTAACTACTGTTTTACTGTTTGGGGCAATATGAAAAACAAGGACGGTTTTTGTATTCCCTGCTTTTCTTCTGGACATCAGTTGATTTAGGACGGGCTAAAGCGAGATGATGTCAACTTGGATGGCACATGTTCTTCCATAATTTGATGGGCAGAATGTTTTGAAGATGTCTCACAATCTGTTGATTGTGACGTGGTTATCGAGTTTAGACACTTCCAACTCTATTTTCCTATGTCTGCGTTTTAATTGTAAAACGTTTACAAGTCCCAATTCTCTCGCATCACGATGATCAGAGAATTTAGAATAAAAATAATATATTTTGATAATAATGAGAATGGTAGCAATCTATAACTTTTAAACGTTATTGTTTCTGAAATGGGGAGTATAAAATTTGTATCTTTGCAACATTAACACCCCAAATTGTTAGCCGTCTGTCAATCAAACATCTAACAATAGATCTCAGGTGGAGTGACATCTGCAGAAACTTGCCTATATCTTTATTTATATTTAATATACAAACCATTTTAAATCTGTACATTTTAGAAGCGAAATATCATAATGTTGTTAATATAGATTACATTAGAATTATTTTTTTTTCATATCAAACCTAAGAATAATACGTGTCCATTGTACAGCGAACAGAAGAACTTTGCAGAGCATACCTCAGTGTTTGATATCCTGTTAACATGTGTACGGCTCTTTACATCTTTTGTGAATTTACATTTTATATTGAGAAATGTGTTGCAACCAAGCATGTTATTCCAAAGTTTATCATTAAATCAGCAGTGTTTTGCTATACATGCACTGCTTGTTTATTATTTTGTGTGTGCTCTCTCTCTCTCTCTCTCTCTCTCTCACTGTTTACTTAGTACGGTTTGATAAATATGGTTCCATAACCAGTGCGAGTTAGTCATAGGTTATAGTGACAATGTCCTACGGACCTGGCCTGTCCCGAAACTTAGTTAGATTATTCTAATTAGTTAGTAACCAGTCATCCCAAACTCTCGTTCCGTCATATTCTAAATTTTCAAAAGACACATAACACGTTTCATGTCTCTTGAATATTTAGAAAATTAAGAAATTCGAGTTTCAGGGGAAGCAAGAGGCCACTTAGCTCACGTGAGTTACCTTGGTCCTGTCGTTGTTCAGCTGTTGTGATTTTTGTTATCATTTTTTATACCATGAAAACGTTGACCCCATATAACGTACTTGATAATGGTTGGTTTTATATTTTCACGCACTCTATATGCTGACACAACCCGTTTTTTTAATTCTCCCCAGTTTGAAATATTAAGACCAATTTCAAGGTATGTATTTTGTTTCTTAAATTGTGTTTATCATAACATTATACAAGTACACGGGATTGTTCTTCAAATTTAGTAACACGAGTTCGACATGTCAACTTGCGCTATTTTGTTATGTTGAAAATTATATGTTGCTTGTTATTTTGTCACTTTTGTGTCGATCATCATAGGGGTTTGTCTTATAACACTACTGACGGGACGAGACTAAGTACGGAGACCCGGACCAGTCCATCACTTGATATCCATGTGGCGCAAGATATGGTGGCCCGTTGGAGTCAGAAATGACGGTGTTGGTATAGTAATAACCGGGATCAGGAAACAACGTCATGTCTTACCTGTTGTACTGTGCGTCACCTGTTTTGTAAAAGTCGATACTGTGGTGCGTGTCACTGTGTTCCATGTCGTAAAATTCATACCAGCAGGATCAAGAACAGATATCGTCTGATACTCACAAGAAGATGGCAGAAAATTTATTCAAAACCGGTTCTAAAACTAGAAAGTATTAGCATAAGTGTTTAATATATTCTGAAAGATTGATTCAATTTTGAGTCAACTCTAGGTTTGTTATTTTCACCAGTATTTAATTTTTTCTTTATTTCTATTGTATATATTCCCCTTGTAATTAAATGTTTTTGTTTATTGAAATTGGACTTAGATGTGTTTATTTGAGTAATTTTGGCAACTCTGAGTACTTTTCACGAGTATTGGTAATAACAGTGCCATACTTCATGACATTGTGGCCTCAACCTAGCCCAAAGATCCCAACCTAACGAAATATGAATTCACCTCAACACCAAATTCATTTCATAAAAACATGATCTTGCTGTTCTTGATAAGACCAAGGTCACAAGGTCTAGCCATAGGAAATCTATATACAAAATATAAAATCTATTTAAAATATTGAATAGGTCAGATTTTTATCAAAAGTAGGCCAAACTTCCAGGTCAAGGTCACAGGATCAAACACCAAAGTATTATAAGGTCTTATCATGAAGAATATAACACAACAATTATTGGAACATTTATATAATTTATTTTCAATTATCAACAATTTATTTGTTTTAAAATTTTCACATACATTATTAACTTTGTTTAATATTCCCGTAAGAAGGAATACAAACTAGACCTTCTACCTGTAATTAGTGAACAAAACACATAATTCAGACACTAGAAGTCTTTAGGATATGTGCCATTGTAATGCCACCACATTAAAATCACTTTTATAAATTCATACCACCACAAACGCACAGTTCACTCAGATCTTCCTCTGTCTTGATAATGGGCAGTGTACAAGATGCAGCCATGTGATATATTATATTGAACACAAACTTGTATTATGATATACTCTAAAATCATAGTTCACCAACTCACCCTCCAATTTTATGAAATTTAAATCTATGTATCACATTCATTTTCAAGTATAAAGAAAGTATAAACTTGTTATGAAACAGAAAGTAAACTTTTCATGGATTACTTTCACTTCTCCTTTTTCACAAACTCTTCACCACAATGAATTATCTAATTAAAATACTATTCTATCAAAATCATGCAAAGTTCAAATTTCTAAATACACAATCAAAAATTATGATGTTATACATGTATAATCTAAAACTTGACAGTCTAAAATCAAATTGTTTAAAAAAAAAAATAAACTGAAACTGCTGTCACTTGGTCAACAATTCTGATTTTTGAAAAACAGACATAGAATTATATATCCAAATTAGAGCATCTTGAAAAATAAATATCATTATTTTCCATTATTGTATTTACAATTCCTGCATGAAATCATTAAAAATTTCTGTTTTAGATTTTCCTTTCGTGAAGTTAAGCTTCCTCTGACATTTCAGTCCGCTGCTTTCAGCCACTCGAGCACCTGAGGCGTGAAGTATGAGATGATAATGTCTGCTCCTGCTCGTCTCATGCTGCTCAATACCTCCATAAGAGTAGTCTTCAAATCGAACGCACCGGCTTTAGCTCCATGGTACAGCATGGCATATTCTCCAGACACTTGATAAATAGCCAGAGGATGTGTGGGGTACTGAAAAACAGGGCACCAAATAATAAATATTACAAGTAAATTTTATTGAAGTATAAAACAGGGCACCCACTTATAAACATTATCACGAGTATGAAACATGGCACAAACTTATAAACATTACAAGCATCTTTGAAATGAAGCATAAAACTGGTCACCAACTTATAAACGGTTCAAGCCCAGTATTCCGACGGTCCGATAGTCCGACGGGCCGGTAGTCCAACGGTTCAATATTCCGATAGTCCGACATGTTGACCATCACCAAAAATGTGAATTAATAGAGTTAAAATTTATTCATGTCAGGCATTATTTTAAGGAAATTACCAGAAGCCGCCAAAATCGACACGGCCTGATTATAAATCAGACAATCAATTTCTGCCCAAAATCATTCAAGTGTGAACTTACGGCGGCGTAGAAAGGCCATATATAAATATATTATTCGTTCGGACGAATTAGCAATTTGTTCGGACGAAATAGAAAATCGTTCGGACAAATTAGCAATTTGTTCGGACGAATTAGCTATTTCTTCGGACAAATTAGCAATTTGTTCCGACGAATTAGCGATTTGTTCGGACATATTAGTAATTCGTTCGGACAAATTAGTAGTTCGTTCACACGAATTACCGATTTGTTCGGACGAAATAGAAAATCGTTGGGACAAATTAGCAATTTGTTCGGACGAATTAGCTATTTGTTCGGACTTATTAGTAATTCGTTCGGACAAATTAGTAATTCGTTCGGACAAATTAGTAATTCGTTCGGACAAATTAGTAATTCGTTCGGACGAATTATGGATTTGTTCGGACGAAATAGACATTCGTTCGGACAAATTAGCAATTTGTTCGGACGAATTAGCTATTTGTTCGGACAAATTAGTAATTCGTTCGGACGGATTAGCTATTTGTTCGGACTTATTAGTAATTCGTTCGGACAAATTAGTAATTCGTTCGGACAAATTAGTAATTCGTTCGGACGAATTATGGATTTGTTCGGACGAAATAGACATTCGTTCGGACAAATTAGCAATTTGTTCGGACGAATTAGCTATTTGTTCGGACAAATTAGTAATTCGTTCGGACGGATTAGCTATTTTTTCGGACGAATTAGCAATTTGTTCGGACGAATTTGTTATTAGCTATAAGGCAACGCCAATGCCGTAGTCAAATACCGTAAAGTGTTGGTAGGAGAGCACAAAACTTAGATTGGGATTCAATTCCAAAATTTTCCACATAAACGTCATGAAGATGGCGATGGTAACCTACATAATCACCCCAACCCCTGAAATAACAAGCTAAAAATGGTAGGAATCCCTACACCCTGCTCAGTCTTAAAAGTTTGAAGTAGGCCTCAAGTCCCCCCCCCCCCCCCCCCCCCCCCCCCCCATCCACGGGCAAAAGTTTTTCAAATGAAAATTTTCTGTATAACGGGGCATAACACAATCAATAAGGAAATCATTTTTTGTATGGGACGACAATAATGCAATTATGCGCCAATCAGAGCCTATCTAACTTTTTCAACGCAAATCTGTATATCCGAATTTTAAAACAATTTTATGGTATACCTTTCTTTACAGCAAATAACAATTTTTGAACAGAAATTTCTTGCACTAGAATTAAGGGGAGGATGTTATCAAACAACATTTCATATAAAGATGAGGATCTCGTTTGGGGTCCCAGAAGTGTAAGGAGGGGGCACATACATACTCTTGTCGCCACTCCCTACTTTTGAAAGTGTTAAGGGGACACGAGCAGGCGCGTGGCATCGTTTTTGAAAGGGGAAAGCTGGGGACCAGCCAGAAAGGGTTTTAACATGTAAAAAAAAAAAGAAAGGGAAAAATTTTAAAAAGTGAGGAAAGGATCAGCCCCCCCCCCCCTCTTTTGCTACGTCCCTGACGAGTATCCGCTGGCAGCCCTCCCTACAAGCCTATATATATATCTGTATATACATGTATATGTATACCTACATGTATCTACATAGCTGTCTATAAAGACACGATGAAAATGTTCCTTAAATTCAGCATACATACAGACACAGACATACATACAGACACACACACAGCGAGTAGGTATGAATGAACCCACGGGTGGTGGAAAAAGGAATGAAGCGTAATCAACCGTGGGCTTCCGACGATGCCGAAATATATACATGTACATGTAGATGTAGGTGGGTACCTGTAAAGTGCGAACCGAAACGAAAACCCATCGAAATGAAACGAAACAGATTGTATAACCGAACTCTTTGATTAGAAATGGTATCTTAGGCTCCTGTGAAAATTACCACATATAAATGAAATTCGCTCCCCTTTGATGTAGGCTTTCAGCTTGACTGATACACAGTTTTAAAAGCTGGAAAGGGGGGAGGTGGTAAGCAAGATGAACATATCCGAAGTTGATTAAATAACATGTGCAAATAGTTTCAGATCAATAAATTTCAGAAAGGAAAGTTACAGTCTCAGAGGTCTGGCGAAACACACTAAACAAGAAGTGGGGTCGCTGGCGTTGGATCCGCCTTTGGGTATAGATACATTGTTTTAAGAAACTGGTGTCTGAGAAATTTGAAAGCAGGAAGAGCTCTTAAAGGACACAACGCATGTTTCTAAACTTTTTAATTTTTTCAGCAAAATTAACTCTTTTTATGCCTAAAACTACTTTAAATGTGTTTTAAATGAAATATTTTGCGTAGTTTTCGAGTTTGAAAGCGATGAAATTCAAATCTTGCGATATGCATATTTTCTTTCGCTAGTTTACGCGCCATTTTGTGTGACGTTTAGATTTAATCGACAAAAAACAAATTGTCACGTTAACGGCTTGTAAATAATAATGCTGTACTGCCTTCCATGTCACTTTTATTAAAAACACAACACGGATTACAGTGAGATAACCAGTTGCAGTTTATTTGCCACAAACAGTTCACATATAGGCGCGGATCCTAAATAGCGCGTGTGTGTCCCTGTTTTAGTGGGTATACGTATGTGTGTATACGTATGTGTGTGCGTATATGGTAAAAAGCTACAATAAACAAATCAAGTCTATAAATGAAATGAAATACGTACAAAGTCATAATGAAAAAGTAAATTAAGTTAGGTTACATTGCTACTATAAAATTAGATGCATGTAATTCACTACCTTAAAGTACACATGAACTTTACACTGGTATTTAAATTGCAGCTCTAAAAAATAAAGATATTAGAACTTGTAAAACTTACATCGTGATCGGCCACTGTTTTCCTAAATTTTAACGTTTGTACAGTTGATCGAGAGTCTTTTACAGGAATGAATTTTGTACGTGTAAAGCACACATAAATAGCCAAACTTACACAGGAACCCGCATTGGTTCATAATTAAGATAAATATCAAAATGCAGACCCTACCCAAGTTAAATAAACATAACGCAGCAAATTTGACTTTAACATAAACAGCAGATGCGAGCTAATGGTCAGTGCACTAAAATCAAGCGTGATAATATGATTATAAAAACAATACAAACAATGAACAATTGATTCAGCTATTCCAAACCTAATATATTTGTCAGTGCATAAAAAACCCGAATGAAATGCAGTTATAAAATTTATAAGATGAATGCACGACAATACAAATGCATTAAGATGTTTTTTGCCGTGCTCGGGTGTACTAGTTGTCGGTAGAAAGGATTTAGACTGAGTATTTTTCAATTTTTCGAAGGAAGGTACGAGAAAAAAGACGTGGATAATTTTGTTGTTGGAGCAAGAACTTTACCTTAAAAAACACACCCAGTCACCTTTTCAAACATCGATTGGACAGAGACCCTGATAAACTGCGAGAAAATGGATATATCGAAGCTATAAGTACTGGTAGGCCTATAGCATACATTCTGTTTTGCTCTTCAAATTCAATACACACTCGGATCAACTGACCTTCACCTTGTAACAACATATATCGACGATACAATGTAACTTCTACCAACTGGTAGATTTACAACAACAAAAAATAAAGATACAAAATAATTGAACTTTTAATTATACAAATAATAGAATATTGTATTTCCTAACTTTAAATTGAATTATAAAATTATTTCTTTATTGAACTCGTAGCATCTTGAGTGCCTCAGTAGGCTATAACGCCGTGCTTCGACTTCGTACTTCCTAAAGACGTGCAGATCACAATTCAAAAATAGTAACAAGATTGCTTTATCAAAATAAAATAATGTGATTACCACTATAAATTTGAATATTTTTATTGATTTGTGTGTGTGTTGTCTTTTTCTTTCTTTCCGAAATGCACGCGTGACAATAGCTTGGCATAGGGCCTAGTTGTCAACAATTTAACTATCATAATTTATCTAATCCAAAAATAAATAATGATTGCACTGTTTATTTTAGAAAAACAGCACCAATTACAGATTATAAAGGAAGAGCTCTTAACCTTTTATTTTATCTCTAACTGCTGAGGTGCGAGTACTTTCAATAATGGAAAAAGTTAGATAATATACCATATTATATGAATGCAATTCGGTAAAATATATATACATGTGTTATTAAAAAGTATTATTGATATGTAGTGAGTCTTAATATAACTCTATACATTTGTGGTGTTGCTATGACGGGGAATTGAAAACGGGACGGAAAACAGAATTTTTTATGCAATAATAGCAGGAGGAGGTCAGCATTTTGTAAACTCAAAAGGCTTATGAACAAGGGAAGCAGAAATTACAAAGAGAACGGGAAGACATACTCAGAATCCACCGTTTGATATACTACATACAAATACACAATATCCACATGTATACATAAATTTGTCTTTAGAGCAAAAAATACTGAAACGTGTATTTATGCGGAACTGTAACCCTCTGTTTTGAAATTTATGGATCCGAAACTAATTGCACAGGGTATTCAATCAACTTTGGATGTGAACTTTGTGCTTACTCACCCTCTTCCAACTTTTAAAACTTTGTGTCTGTCAAGCCGAAAGCTTACCACAATGGGGAGGCGAATTTTATTTATATGTGGTAACTTTAACAGGGGCTTAAGATACCATTTTTAATATTATAATTAATAGAGTTCAGTTATACACCATTTTTAATTATTATAATTAATAGAGTTCGGTTATACAATCTATTTCGTCTCGTTTCGGTGGGTTACGTTTCGTTAGATTTCGTTTCGTTTTGCACTTTTGAGGTACCAGATGTAGGTCGAACCCGTTCAAAGTTTTCCCACTGTGTGATGTTTTGCTCTTGTGACATAAAAAATCGCTCTTGCACACGGCACTTAATCTTGTTTTCTGCTGCCTATTACATAGCGATCACTTATATGTGGCCAAAAATTATTTGAGTTTCGGACTATCGGACCGTCGGACTACCGTACCGTCGGACTATCGGAGTTTCGGACTATCGGACCGTCGGACTACCGGACTGTCGGAAAACTGGGCGGTCACCCTTATAAACATCACGAGTAAATTTTACTAAAAGTATAAAACAGGGCATCAATTAGTATAACATATAGGGAAAGAATACCAGAAAACAAACTGGGACGGAGACCTCAGGGAGATCCATTTTCAACCCATTAAATTATCTGTACATCAAAATCAATCAATTTGAAAATATTGTTGGAAAACAATGACTTCCTTTAAAACACTTTCTATCTCTTATTGCTAGTATTAAATGTACATCTCAGACTGACCTTTTCTTTGGTCATTTTGACCACATCCAGGTAAGCCAGACCCGGTTTGACCATCAACATGTCTGCACCTTCCTTCACGTCACGGTCCACTGCACGCTCGGCTAAACCAATGGCACCCGAGGGCAGCTGGTAAGCCTTCCTGTCACCAAAGGAAGGTGCTGATTTGGCAGCATCTCTGTAATACAGAAAATCAAAAACAATGAATCACATTTCTATTACTTACGCATAACAAGAGGCCCATGGGCCACATCGCTCACCTGAGTCACCTTGGTCCATATCAGAAGACTTTCTATATATATTTGCATGTAAAACCTTAGTCCTTATTATGGCCCCAACCTATCCCTGGAGGCCATAGTTTTTACAAACTTGAATCTACACTATGTCAGAAAGCTTTCATGTAAATGTGAACTTCTGTGGCCCAATGTTTCTTGAGAAGAAGATATTTAAAGATATTTCCTATATATTTGTATGTGAAACTTTGATCCCCCCTTGTGGCCCCATCCTACCCCCAGGGGCCATGATTTGAACAACTTGAATCTGCACTATATCAGAAAGTTTTCATGTAAATATCAGCTTTTCTGGTTCAGTGGTTCTTGAGAAGAAGATTTTTAAAGATTTTTCCTATATATTTGTATGTAAAACTTTGAACTCCTATTGTGGCCCCATCCTACCACCGGGGGCCATCATTTTGACAAACTTGAATTTGCACTATATCAGGAAGCTTTCATGTAAATATCACCTTTCTGGCTCAGTGGTACTTGAGAAAAAGATTTTTAAAGATTTTCTCTATATATTTGTATGTAAAACTTTGATCCCCCCTTGTGGCCCCGGGGCATCCTACCCCCGGTGGCCATCATTTTAACAAACTTGAATTTGCACTATATCAGGAAGCTTTCATGTAAATATCAGCTTTTCTGGCCCAGTGGTTCTTGAGAAGAAGATTTTTAAAGAATGTCCCTATATATTTGTATGTAAAAGTTTGATCCTCTATTGTGGCCCCATCCGACCCCTGGGGGCCATGATTTTAACAATTTAGAATATGCACTATATCAGGAAGCTTTCATATAAATCTCAGCTTTTCTGGCTCAGTGGTTCTCGAGAAGAAGATTTTAAAAGATTTTTCCTATATATTTGTATGTAAAACTTTGATCCCCTATTGTGGCCCCATCCGACCCCCGGGGGCCATGATTTTAACAATTTAGAATCTGCACTACCTAATAAAGCTTATCTATAAATTTCATCTATTCTGGCCCAGTGGTTCTTGAGAAGAAGATTTTTCAATGACCCTACCCTATTTTTACCTTTTCTTGATTATCTCCCCTTGGAAGGTGGCCTGGCCCTTTATTTTAAAAATTTAAAATTCCCTTTACCTAAGGATGTTTTGTGCCAACTTTGGTTGAAATTGGCCCAGTGGTTTTTGAGAAGAAGTCAAAAATGTTAAAAGTTTACAGACGGACGGACGCCGGAATAAGGGTTATCAAAAAAGCTCACTTGAGTTTTTAGCTCAGGTGAGCTAAAAAATGCTGTGATCAGTATTCAGGCTTTTTTACACATCTTAAATGAAGTATCAAATGAACAGTTTGTTGCTGAGATTTATCAACAGTCAAAATATCAGATCTGCCAAAATTTCAAATGGTTGACCTTGACCCTCTGGAGAACACTGGTACATGCCAGGTAGCAGAACCCACCTGAATGGTCCATAGAATGATGAGGCAAATTTTGCGCTGTAACTCATCACAGCCACCCTATTTCCATAACCTGCCTCAGTCAGAGCTGTTTTGATAGCACCAATTCTTCCATCCATCATGTCTGATGGGGCTATGATCTGGCATCCTGAAAATATGTGTAGACAAGATCTAAACTAAAGAAAATCACTGATGTTATCCTGAAAATATGCTATACATTCCCCATACAGTTTTTTCAAGATTTGTATTAATCCCTCAAACAACTACCTCCTCTGATCAGAGAGTAGTTACCAAATATTTATTCCTTTGATTTCAGTTGAAAGACACTGTTTGCGACAAATGTTTTATTTGTAAATATAGGTCAGTAACAATATAGTATGAACTTAGGAATCAGCAGACAATGACATATCTATTATTCGGAATAACAACTTACCAGCTTTAGCATAGTTTACAGAGATCTCTGCAAGTCTCTTTATGCTTGCATCATTTTGAATACTACCATCTTCACGTAAAATGCCTGCAAAATATTTCATATCAATCCAAACATGTCCTTTCACAGAAAAAGACAAAACTAAAGTACCATCCCTTATAAAATTCAAAATAATCCATAAAACGTAGTCACTATATTTCTAATATTTTGACACTAAAACTAAACATACCACAGTGTCCATGGCAGGTGTACGGACAGAGACACACATCACAGGCCACCAGTAAATCAGGGAACCAGCTTCTCAGCATTTTGATGGCCAGGATAGCAGGTGTGTCGGGCGTGTCTGCAGCCGTGCCATTGTTATCCTACAACACAAAGGTTAAAAATGAATTCTTTAAAGTACACATAACCTACAACACAAAGGTTAAAAATGCATTCTTTAAAGTACACATAACCTACAACACAAAGGTTAAAAATGCATTCTTTAAAGTACACATAACCTACAACACAAAGGATAAAAATGAATTCTTTAAAGTACACATAACCTACAACACAAAGGTTGAAAATGAATTCTTTAAAGTACACATAACCTAATTTGAGGTTGGTGATACAGTTGAACCTGGAAATCTCAAATATTGATATCTCGATTCCCATGAATATGTCAAAGTGAGTTAGAAGTTCCAACTACATTTTCTTCATGTATTTTAACCTCAAAATCTTGAGCCTTCGGTTTTTCTTAGCCCTGCTGAGTTTGAGATAACAAGGTTTGACTGTATTTCAGTAAATGCAAGATTTCTCAGTGTTAGTGAGCGAGATGGAGAATAGTCAATGCACAAGTTCATCAATAAATATTTTTTTTCAGTTTTATTCCATTTCTTTCTCACCTACGTGAACTAATGAATTCTTCAGCCAACAACATTTGAAGCTATCTCTGACATCTTAAGTCAAAACTGGTATTGTCATGAACGTCATTTTTGATCAAGACTTAATAGTGCACCTGATAAGCCCATATGGAAGTGTTCCTTAACACGATCAATATTGACGACTTACTACCAACCATGACATCAGTTCTACTATTATCACTGTGTTAACAGGTTAAGGATTCCAACATTACAATCCGCATTATGTAATTAAAAAGATTTATGTAACTTAGAGCAATTAATTTTACTAAAGTGCTCACAAAAAACTGATAGAGATATGCATAAAGTAAGCATGAAAGCAGTATATCCTCACACGTCTATATGTGAACACACTGGTGTATACGTCTTTCTATTGGTTTGGGCTATACGAACTGTGGACATCAGCTTGGTTAGTTTAATGGTATGAGCACCGGACTAGTAATACAGGGGTCCCAGGTTCAATTCCCAGTCCAGCCATAAATTTTCTCCTTTCTTATTACACTAATTCATATTATAGATCATTTAATTTCTACATGTGTATTAAATATAGTACAGTCTAGCATTTGACTTGTATCATATCTTGATAAGACACTGCTTTCTTGCACTAACAGATCTTTCTTTCAGTCTATACACTCTCTGTGTCTCCTGGACTAACATATGTAGATAATGGTGAGAGAACTACAGATCTTTCTTTCAGTCTATACACTCTCTGTGTCTCCTGGAGTAACATATGTAGATAATGGTGAGAGAACTACAGATCTTTCTTTCAGTCTATACAATCTCTGTGTCTCCTGGACTAACATATTATCACCTGCATATGGTGTTTATATATCTCAACTGATTTGATATGCAAGAGCTTGTTCTGGGTATAGTCAGTTCTTAAATCGAGGTAAGCTACTGACAAACAAGTTGATGGTACAAGGATTTCAACAGTCTCGATTGAAGTCAGCATTTCGCAAATTCTATGGTTGTTATAATGATCTAGTTCGTCAATACAACCTCGTATTGGGTCAAATGCTGTCTGACGTGTTTCATACCGATTGTTAAGCCGTTCTTGACACACTGATTTTGACTGCGGATAGCTCCGTTTACCTGATCGGGATATGGGTCTCATGGTGGGTGTGACCGGTCAACAGGGGATGCTTACTCCTCCTAGGCACCTGATCCCACCTCTGGTGTGTCCAGGGGTCCGTGTTTGCCCAACTATCTATTTTGTATTGCTTGTAGGAGTTATGAGATTGATCACTGTTCGTTATCTTCACCTTGCATGTAGATAATGGTGAGAGAACTACAGATCTTTCTTTCAGTCTATACACTCTCTGTACATGTATCTCCTGGACTAACATACGTAGATAATGGTGAGAGAACTACAGGGCATTGACTAGATGTTGGTACTCTTAATTACATTCCCAAGTTATGTAATACTTTAAATGGTGTGCAAATTATTGTATGCATTTGAAGTTTGTTCATCAAAATACCTGGTACACTAAAATTTACTCACACATCATAAAAATTCCACAGGTTTTTGACACACTTGTAACTATTAAGTCTTTAAATCAATATATGTGCCAAGGTCTGAGGAACACTACCTGGGTCACACTTACTGACCAAAATTTCTTAAAATTTAATTTAAATAATAGAGAAATACTTCCTTGATGCAACAGATTCAAGACTAAGGTCACCTGTGGAAGATCATTAAGTGTTTTTCTAATTGTCATCTAGAAATGTACAAGGAACTTTCTTTGTAATCTGTGATGTTTACCAATACATGTATCAGTATGTTTTATGGAGTGGTTTACATGACCAGCTCATAAAGATTTGAAAAATTAAGATCGTTTTTCTAAACATGTTCAACAAGTGCACACAATCAGTAAAAAGTTACTTTAAACATCATCAGATGTAGTCAGGAACTCTTGTGGCCATCCATGGCACTCGTACTACTTGCCTTTGGTAATTTACTGGGCACACCAAAGATCAGCACACATTTCAGGCCATTTTTCACCATTGGTTCCAATGCTTCTCGCAATGTGTTGATGCCATATCTGGCAACACCTGGCATACTGGCAACTGGCTGTACCTCATCATCCTCATCTCTGTAAACAGAAATTTGATTTTTATACATCAACAAAACTCATGTATATTAAAGATTTTACAAGCAACATCAGCCTTAGGTTACAATATCAGCATTACATTACAACACCAGTCTTAGGTTACAAACAATATCAGTTTTAAATTACAACACCAGTCTTAGGTTACAAACAATATCAGTTTCAAGTTACAACACCAGTCTTAGGTTACAATGCCAGCTTTACATTACAATACCACACTTAGGTTACAATACCACACTTAAGTTACAATACCACACTTTGGCTACAATACCAAACTTAAGTAACAATACCAATCTTAGGTTACAATATCACACTTGGGTTACAACACTAGTTTTAGGTTACAATACCAGCCTTAGGTTACCAATAACACCAGCCTTAAATTTACATGTACAAGCAAAGCTAGTCTTAGGTTACAAGCAGCACCAGTCTTGCATAACAAGCAATATGTCAAGTTTTGGATATCAGGCAATACGAGTTTTGGGTAACAGGCAATACAAGTTTTGGATAACAGGCAATACAAGTTTTGGATAACAGGCAATACAAGTTATGGGTAACAGGCAATACAAGTTTTGGGTAACAGGCAATACAAGTTTTGCGTAACAGGCAATTCAAGTTTTGGATAACAGGCAATACGAATTTTGGGTAACAGGCAATACAAGTTTTGGGTAACAGGCAATTCAAGTTTTGGATAACAGGCAATACGAATTTTGGGTAACAGGCAATACAAGTTTTGGGTAACAGACAATACAGGTTTTGGGTAAGACCAATATAAAATATACATGTGTGTTTCCCATTTCACTCCCTCAAAAATTTGGTAGGGTGGGTAGGTAGGTAAAACATTTATTTTATTGAAACATTCTATTAGAAATCTTAGTTTTTGATACACTTTGAGTACAAGTCTATATATATTACAATTACTTTTCAAACATTTTAGATCAATAGTAGTAAAAATGTAAATCAAAGAAACTTGAATGCTAAAAGGAAAAAAAATTCAGTTTGAAAATTGCAGACTTTCATTTTATTTATATATATTGTCAATAAAATATTTAGGGTTGGCAGCAAAAAAGTAGGTAGGGTCGAGAAATCTGTATACACACATATATTTTATTTTGGCCTAACAGGCAATATAGTATAGGTTTTGGGCAACAGGTCAATTGTTATTATTGTCCTGTTTATTTATACATGCATGTCCATGTACCGGTATTTATATGAAAAACTTACAAAAGTCACAAGACCATGTCCACACTATTCTAGAACCCCACATGATGATATGCAATTAACATTCAATTTTATTCATGCTATAAAAGAGTCAAAATTTAGACCTTGAATTTTTATTTTAAATCAGTTTTAAACATAATAAATATGAATAGATTCTTTCCAATTTCCAGTTTTAAAATATCAACCAAGTATGATAAGAAATATACTAAAGAATAATATGTATCTTTAGCGATTATATCACATCAAATTCCTTAACATAGTAGCTATATATAGCCTTTAAATGATCTTTCTCACTGGGTATATGTTAGACCACATCATATGACAGATCTATGCTTACAGGTATCTATAAGAAATTAACCTTAAAAAAGTCATAAGACCGAGTCCACATTACTTCATGGACTCACATGATCAGCGCAACAAGTGACCTTCAATATACGGTTTCATAAAAGAATTCAATCGAGACCTTAAAATCTCTTCTCTGGCATATTATTGTCTTTAAAATGTAATATGTAGAACGTTTAAGCTTATATCACATTATCTTTTGATATCCCCCCCCCCCCTTCGTACATGCAATGTTTTAACTTGATCAATCCTCAAGGTTGTTGCATCACGTGAATGATCAAATGACACTCAAAAATATATCTAGTACACAGACTTTTTACCAAGTTCTAGCAAAATATTCTGTTTGTTAAATTTTACACAGTATCACTGTACTCATTATCTTATAAGCTGGCTTTTAAGAATGTTTACAGTTGGACAGGATCTGGTATGACCCACTGATAAGTGTGTTAGGTGATTTTGTAGTTGTTAAAGTCATGTGACAAGATATTTTAAAGTCCCATTTCTTCTTTAATATATACATGAACATGTAATGAATTACATCACAGGCTCAGTCAAGTTGGTTTACATGTTATTTTACAAAATGTGAAAGCTATAACTGACAAAAAGCATTAAAATTCATCTTCAGACCTGAGCAAAATAATAGAATGTTTCCAAATATTGATATTCATAGCTATTGTGTCAATTCTGTAATCACTAACAAACTAGAATAAAGATAATCTATTTTACAATGTCCTGATTTTCATTATGTTTATTTTGTTTTCAAAGTGTTAAAAGTTAATTTTCTTGCATAGTGCATACATAAATACATACATGAACACTTTTAATACCTCATTCAAATATCTTAAATAACATTCATTTTACCAAATTATGTCAATTTATTCTAGACAACCTAAAATTCTAAATAAAAAAAGAAATGAACACACCTAAGAATTTACCTTTAATACATGTATACAAAAACAAAAATTAAGAAAAATTATATTGACTAGATGCGTACCGCGATTGTGATTGATATGTATGTGATTATTGATGGGAAAATGAATGCTTGCGGCAAAATATTTTTACATCCAGATGAAAATTTACTTTTTGACAGAAATGCAGTGATTATGATCTTCACGCCAGAAACCATCCATCATGAACAATCTTAATCAAATTATTCATCAGATATTACAACCAGTGTCTTATTTTATATTACCTCTCAATGAATTTAGAGAAACAATTTCCTGGGGGGAAAATAACTCTGCACATAACCACTATCGTAACATTCACAATGATTAATTCAGCTAAGACAAAATCATAAAGTTGTTTATTTGTCATTACCCTACTGACAGAAATAAATCTCAAAACATTTTTTCCTTCCTAATCTAGAGCCCACAAGCACCAGTTGAATGTAAATGGTAAGTTCTTCAAGAAATGAACCTATTTACTATTTTGATAGAGTTGGAGGAGAGCAAATCACTTTGTATTTTTTAACCATCCAAACAGATTGATTTAATCACAAAAGGCTATCATGGCTATATTACAACTTTCCATGACAATTCTCAAGTTAGTCTTCAGTAAGTAAAACCATCAATCTTGTAGTTTTCTCTCTGGAGTATGGGTTTTTTCTGTCTCTTACAGTTAAAGGAAATGCTTAACAAACTTCTGAACATGAAATTTCTGAGCTTACCACACTCAAAAGGACAATGTTTTGAATGTCAATCTGTGTAAAAAAAACTTAAGAATCCAGTCAATTAGCACTTATAATTTCTATTTAAATTTGCAACTGATTAATAAATCTCCGATATATATATATTTCTTAGAATATAGAGTAGTATGCAAGTGGGGGGAAAACTCAACAAACTCATCAGAACTGAAAATTTTAATCTAACATTTTTAAAAAATGGAAGATTCATATCTCAAAATAGTGTTAACACCAAAAATAATGATGATAAAAACAACAACAACATCCATTTACGGTGAAAACTTTTAAAAGCTTGTTATCAATTTAATGTTTCAATGGGGTTAGTCAGGTAAAATCATACGCTCCACACTTTCCGTGCTTCGTGAAGGGGGAGGGAGTAAATATCCAAGATAAAGTTGAAGAAGTATATGTCTCAAAAAATAAAATGCTGGTAGGGAATAACATATAAAGAAAACATCAACGTAGTTAGAATAATCTAACTGTGTCTCGGGACAGGCCCTCACCACAGTTAGAATACCTCCCATATACCCGTAATGTAGCAGAAAATTGCGGAATCGCTCCAAAACGATTTTAAACTTATCAAAGAATAAACGCGTACATTTAAAGTTAAATTTATATACAACTAACCTCATTGGTAATTTGTAAGTCCTTAACACTGTAAAAAATCGTATAATAATATTGTAAACTCAACACTTTGAAATGTCACTTTTCTCGATTCGAACTGACTGCCATTTTACCGGAAACTGCCATCGGAACACCCTGCTGCATGCTGTTTTCCAAAAACGAACGCTTACCTAATTTGCAAATAAGAACGGCCCAAGTGGGCCGTTAAGATAACTTTCCAAATGCATATGAGTGATGTGTTACATAATTTTACCGAAACATGCACTGTGTGCAATTTTCATTTTGCTACATTGCAGGTATATAGGACGCATTCTATCGTTAAATCGGGTCCGTAGGACATTATCATTTTAACGATAGAACATTCTATCTAACATCAACGTACATCTTGCATTTAATCCTTAGACATCTGTTAAAAAAAGAGGAAGTCAATAAAATTACTTACGTAATAAATAATGGATATATTAAATTCTCCGCTTTGATCTGAGTGTTTGTTGTTTGCCATGAACGTAAAACGGGATGGTGGTACCCGCTGTGTAAAATCGCATGCTCACACATTATGTCCAACTACTACCATGCGATATGGCCAAGTGACAGAAATGTAAAAGGTTTGTTGACATCCGGTTGAGAGGCTTACTCGATTCGCTGAAATCTGACCTTGACGCGTTTTGTGAGAGTATTGACGTGAGCGTCATGTATTTTTATGCCGTATTGTGGACGGCACATGACTAAATTTTTCAGGGTCAGATAAATATTAGACATAAGATTGGGCCTAAAATTTAAATTTGTGTACTTCTTAAAAGCAATATTAACTGGTCATTTAAATGGCGTCGAAAAATTATGTTGTAAAATATTGTGATATATATGATATGTGAATATGTAACCTAGTTAAATTGTGTAGAAGATGAATTTCATTTCCTCACTGATTGTCCATTCTATGTTGAAAAGAGGAGTGTGTTTTTTCATGATATATACAAACTCAACAATTTTTTTTTTTTATCTATTTAACAAATAAGGACAAATTTACTTGGTTGATGGTTAATGAAGACAAACCAGTAATTGTCAAATTGAGTGAATATTTAGTTAAAATTAAACTTTCAGAAAAAGTTGTGATGCTTTAAAAGTGCAAAAATCATCATAGTTTATTATTCATATGTTGGTATATTACTGATATTGTCCATTTACTTGTGTATATACCTGATTTGCAATTCATATATGTATGTACTCATTTCCCCCACATGCTACATCCACATGTAGTTTACAGTTCATGTAATCTGTAGTTAGTGTTGTAAACTTCTTCTTTTTTTCTTTTTTAAATTTCCTTCTAATTATAAACTGTCTTGTTGTTATGCCCTCTGGGCCCAAAATTGGGATAAACTTATCTTATCTATATACTATTTCCGTGACAGAAAAAATAAAATATATATAATCTTTTGTTACTGATATTTGTGTTAGAAAACTCGTCCATTTTGAGGCTTTAAATGAAGCAAAATTACACACAGCATCAGTGCAATTCTCATGGCTTGCAACGATGTATGTGCATGTATATAGAACCGAAATCTTTATTTTGATAAAATATCTTAACAAAACAAAACAACGCAGAGGTGATTCACTCATCGTGTATTACTGATCCCCCATCCCCTTTTTCTTACCCACCTCGACCTCTTACAGCGGTGGATGACAAATATAGTATATGATATACATGTATGTTCCTAAGTGGGACATCTTGCGACTCATGTGATCAATAGCCACATTTAAACTCAAGGTTTAATTTCCTTCTACTCGTATATTTAGATTTAATTTTAGACAATCGCACGATTCCTTTATCGTGCGATTAACAAATTAATGTAATATATTTAACACGCTAATTAACTTTACTAAATAAATAAAAATGAGAGATCCAAGGCAAAGTGTTGTTGGGATTTTTGTTGTTTGTTGGGTTTTTTTTATCCCCATTTTTTTCCCTCTTTTTTATTTTTGGGTATTTTTAAAAATTATTTATTTATTTTATTATTATTATTATTATTTGCTTTGTCTGATTTTGTGTGTGTGTGTGTGTGTGTGTGTGTGTTTGTGTGTGTGTGTGGGGGGGGGGGGTATTTCCGTATCAATTGGTGCTATCTATTTGGACATTTCCTGTCCATTTCTTTTATTTATTACTTTGTGGCTTTATATGCCTTCAAAGGTCCAGAACAATTGTTTTGATAAAATCTTATCATATATATTTGATACATATAACAGTGCTCTTTTAGTGATGCAAAGGATGAAATAAACAGTTTGAAATAAGAAAATCCTGTTTCTTTTTATGATTTTGACATGCAACTTTACAACCAACCTTAGAAATATGATGATTTAATTTAATGTCCACATAGGCCTATATAGAAAACGAGTGCAGTGTTGAAATTCAGCTTGTATTCAAATACAAGTATATATCTTAAATATTATTTGCACAATGCCTGTGTTGTCCGTGTGTAATGAATGAATTTCTTGAAATATGTCTATATGGTTTTTTACCTAATTTGTCATTGTCCAGAGATAGTCCTGTGTAAATTGTGGTTTTGTGCTATTTATATCTGTGTTATACAATTTCGGCACTGCATGACTAGCTAACTGCGCATACATAGAGAAAATATTCTTGATTACGTTAAAGGAATAGTCATGTCATGCCCGAGGTTCACATTTATTAACAGTCGTACACTGGGGATTATGCAACGTACAGAGACATAGGGCTCGCACGTACTTACATGCGTGCACGTCCATTTGCAAGAAAAGAATAACAAGATCGATGAAACAATGAGACACTTCCCATTGACTTGTGTAAATTCATTACAGATCAAATTTGTTTCCATGAAAGAACGGCCTCAAATTGTTCCTTTCTCTTCTGATAGTTAGTATTCTAATAAAAAAATATCTAGAAAATGAAACTAAAATGCATGAATATTCTTTGAGTTTGTAATTTTTACTACAATTTTTCTGATAGTATGAAAATACCAGTAAATAATCTGAACCAAACCTATATTTACCATGTAATGTACTTTCAACTATTTGGTTGCCAATGAAATGAATAAATCAAATCAAATTAAATACCTCTTCTCCTCCAGGAAGGTGGCATAATAAAATCCCACGTGAAGATGTCAAGAATCTCTAGCTATATATGTATATATATATATATATATATATGCAAATTGAACCAATATAATGACCATAGAATTTGCAAAATGCTGACTTCAAACGAGTCTGTTGAAACCCCTGATATCAAGTTATTTGTCAGTAGCTTGGCTCGATTTAAAAAGTAACCATACGCAGAATATGTTCTTGCATATCGATTCACTTGATAGACATAAACATCATGGACTATTTGGGAAGTTGACGCTGGAGAAGAATTAGATTTGAGCTTAACAAAGTAACTTTTTTATCCTTGTTACATTTTTAATGAAGAAATAGCTGTCTATGATTGTCCAATATTTATCATGATAAATGTTCGTGTAAAGTGTTCAAAAGTCATACGTTTTGATGCTATTGATTTGGGAAAATCTTGGTGAGTTCAAATTTACTAGCAGTTCCAGGGGCGGATCCAGAAATTGCAATTAAGGGGGGCGCGCAACTTTTTTGAGGCAGGGGGTCTGGGGCCCGACTTGAGGTCCCGGTGTCTTCCCCGGTGACTTAGCTAAAATTCTGAAATTTGTACGGATGACTGGTTCTAGCTAGACGGGAATGGTACACAGCTAAGAGTGTCAAAGAACAAAGGAAAATAATGACAGGTAACCTATAGTCTGTATAAATATAGTCTACACTAAACATATTTACATATATAATGTATTCAGAATTTTAGCTAAGTGAGAATGAACCGAGGTCCCCAGTGGGCCCCCGGAAGCTCCTGGATTTTGCAGATTTTAAAGGGCTAGAAACATGTCTCCTATGTAGTCATTTTTATGGAGTCAAGTCAACTCGTACCCTGACCGACTCGTACCCAGGTCAACTCGTACCTAATAGGTCAACTCGTACCCAAAAGGCAAAAGTCAACTCGTACCCAAAAATCTGGTTACGAGTTGACTCCTCTTCTTCAATTGATGACAACTCGTACCTAAGCGATATGTCACTTATATGCGCATGGGTATATTGCATTTTGGGCAGATTCTTGGGTACGAGTTGACTTTTGCCTTTTGGGTACGAGTTGACCTATTTGGTACGAGTTGACCTATTTGGTACGAGTTGACCTGGGTACGAGTCGGTCAGGGTACGAGTTGACTAGAAATCATTTTTATTACTTTCTATCATTTTTGATAAGGTGAAATTAATAAAATGACGCAAATTTTAAGGGTTTTTGGAAAAAATGTAAGTTCTCCCAATAAAAGTAATTCAATAAATAAAAAGATTTTGTCATTTATTTATCCGAGAGTGAAAGAAACCATTGCTTCTTCTATCGTTTACATTCTTCTGAACAAGAGATCACGATTTACCTTAAATATGAAAATTTTAGGGGGGGGGGGCGGTTGCGCCTCCCTTAATCCGCCACTGACTTATTTGAACCATTTTAGTTGCATCAAGACAAATCTGAATTTTGATGACAGCTTAGCTAGGCCACAATTGATTATTATGTCTCCGAACACAAAGTGTCGGAGACATATTGTTTTTGCTCCGTTTTTATTTTTATATTCTGTTACATTCAGTATTTCTATTATATTGCATTTGAACAGTATTTCTATTCTTATTTTTACATTTTGCACTTCTTTCTGTTTAAAGAGACTCGTATTCCTTATAACATCACCCAACGCACCTTCATCAAAGCGCCTGCGTAACGGTGGGCGGTAAATCTAGTACTGCCGACTCCCGACTCCCGACTGTCCCGGATTGCGATGTTTTATAGATTATATTAAAACCGGCCAACAGAATAACTTCATATTTCTTGGGAACAATCTTTATGTCCAAATTGATTCATACAATTAAAAAAAACAACAATATTAATAGGTATAAATACTTAAACTGGAGATGCAGCATACTCAAAAGCGGTAAATCTAGTACTGTGTTTTAAATGCCAAAACCGAAAACGGACATTCTTCATTCTATGCATGATTTTACGAAGAGAATGGTGTTTTTTAAACGATATTAAACAAATCTTTGTATCTAACAAGAAGTATTGTTTTCTTTTTCACAGTTATTATACTTATATATACAGGTATTTATGATCAAAGCATGGTACAATCTAAAATAGCGATCACATGTTCAATTAATACTTTTGATATATGCAATTATCACCTCATCTGCGTCAGTGATATCGACAAGAAAGATAAAATTTAAGCAGGATTATTCCAGTGACTGTACATCTTAATGAAAGTGGACCAAAAAAAAAAAAAAAAAAAAAAAACTCTTCTTCTGTGTAAGAACTGCTGTATTGTCAACAAAGTTCCATTAATTCGAGATACCATTAAAATGCAAAGTTTTTTTAATTAATAAAATTTCTCATTATTAGGCATTGTTTTGTCTCTCTAAATTATGGCAGAACTCTTAGCCACATAAATTATGTGTTTCCAGGCTCTACGACGTGGACGTATAGTTCTACCTCAGAGCCCTTATTTATTTATTTTTATTTATTATTTTTTTTAATTTCTGAATTTAATTACACGTGTTACAGAATGTCTATGAAGAAATCCATTTAACATATTACCCGATTTGTTATATTTTTGAAGTCAAAATAAAGTTCTGTTTTTAATATTCGCAAAAAATAATTACAAAATATAGCGTAATTTTTGTAAAATTTGGTTTTAATATTGTTGGGGAAGAAGATTTTTTATTTTAAAAAACTATTTAATTAACAGTTACATAACAAATTCTGAGCTTTAATATTGATATAAATTTATCAATTCATCTTTTCTAGTGACTGAAATTCATCTATATTAAAGCTCTGAAATTGTTAAAAATCACAGATTTTTTAATTTTCAAGATATCATATGATGTAATAAATATCAAATATTTTATCATTTTTTAAATTCAGGTTCAAAGTTTCTTGCTTTCCCAACAAAACCATACTATTTTCTGTTATTGTCAAAAACTGATTGCCGTATCTTTTATGTTAATCTAATTATTTTGTAATTATTTTTTGCGAACATTAAAAACAGAACTTTATTTTGACTTCAAAAATATAACAAATCGGGTAATATGTTAAATGGATTTCTTCATAGACATTCTGTAACACGTGTAATTAAATTCAGAAATTAAAAAAAAAAAATAAATAAAAATAAATAAATAAGGGCTCTGAGGTAGAACTATACGTCCACGTCGTAGAGCCTGGAAACACGTAATTTATGTGGCTAAGAGTTCTGCCATAATTTAGAGAGACAAAACAATGCCTAATAATGAGAAATTTTATTAATTAAAAAAACTGCATTTTAATGGTATCTCGAATTAATGGAACTTTGTGGACAATACAGCAGTTCTTACACAGAAGAAGAGTTTTTTTTTTGTTTGTTTTTTTTGTCCACTTTCATTAAGATGTATACAGTCACTGGAATAATCCTGATTAAATTTTATCTTTCTTGTCGATATCACTGACGCACATGAGGTGATAATTGCACATATCAAAAGTATTAATTGAACATGTGATTGCTATTTTAGATTGTACCCAATCTAATTAAAATTAGATCTTCCATCCGCTCCCCAGTTTTCGATACGTTTCATGCGACGTATCGAAAACTGGGGAGCGGATGGAAGATCTAATTTTAATTAGATTGGATTGTACCATGCTTTGATCATAAATACCTGTATATGTAAGTATAATAACTGTGAAAAAGAAAACAATACTTCTTGTTAGATACAAAGATTTGTTTAATATCGTTTAAAAAACACCATTCTCATCGTAAAATCATGCATAGAATGAAGAATGTCCGTTTTCGGTTTTGGCATTTAAAACACAGTACTAGATTTACCGTTTTTGAGTATGCTGCATCTCCAGTTTAAGTATTTATACCTATTAATATTGTTGTTTTTTTAATTGTATGAATCAATTTGGACATAAAGATTGTTCCCAAGAAATATGAAGTTATTCTGTTGGCCGGTTTTAATATAATCTATAAAACATCGCAATCCGGGACAGTCGGGAGTCGGGAGTCGGCAGTACTAGATTTACCGCCCACCCTGCGTAACCCTGTATTAAAACTTACAATGACGCTGCTTCCTGTAATGATCAAAGCTGAATTATCATCATGATAGTGGTCGTACCGGTTTGCAAATGATACCAAGTATTCGTTACGAAGCCAGACACACATGATTTAGGTAACCTTTGATATCCAGTTAGTTTGTAGTACAGTATATGCTTATATGTTGTAAAATTTTGTGTAGGCCTGCTGTCAAGTCAAGGCACAGGAGTCGGCAATTTTATCAATAAAGTAGAAATGTATGAGAAAAGGGCATAAATACTACTACTGAGCTTCGCGAGCGACGCTCGCGAAGCTCAGTGGTAGTATTTACGCCCATTTCTCATACATTTCTACTTTATTGATAAAATTACCGACTCCTGTGGTCAAGGGTAGGAGAGATCGGCCTTTATCATAGAGGCCGATCTCTGCTCCCCTTGACAGCAGGCCTGCACAAAGTCTATGTTCTGTCGTATGCATGTACATATAAGGCTATGCACCAATGCAACCACAGGAGCTTGTTTAATAGATTTTCGTAAGCTATGCTCAATAGCATAGCTTAGGAAGCTGGAAGTCTGTGAAAATAAATGTGAATGGAACGCTGAATTTTGATGTCAGGTCACCCAGGGCAAGTTCAAAGTCGAAGCATAGGGGCTTACTCTCAGTTCTAAAATTAAGTTTGGAAAAATTCAATAGGCCTAATTGTCCCTGTACGTCTTGTCGTTAACAAAATAAATAAAACATATTTATTTATTGGTCTAACTGTCTATATATATCTTGTTGTTAGGATACAGATTGACTGTTTTCCCCCTCCCCCCAATTGAAAACTATATTTGCCGTATTTAAAATTAGATATTACTATGCTCCTGAATACACATATCAGCATTTTGCCACAAGTTACATCTCATTGCGGGGTCAGCCAAACGTAAATCACTGAAAAGCCAAGTTTTCCCTCTTTACCAAATGTAAGATGTTACTACTGTGAATTATTGCTAATTATCCAATTTTTTAATTCATTTTTTTTATTGGTTTTTGTACACATAATAATGAATATAACAATCAAGTAATATATGATTATCAAAATTCAGTACAATTTAATGGGTTGTCCTATCCTGGGGTATTGGTGTAGTTCACTGCAATTGATGGAAAAATAACTTTGAAATGTCAAAGCTATAGATCAGAAAATTACAAAGGCCAACTTACAATGTAGGCAAATACGATTTTTCACTGAGAGATGGTGGACAAGGGATGTAACTTGCAAACTGTTGATATGTGTATAGAAATGTGTGGTTTAACCGTTTTCCATCAATATAAGTTATGCACTTATGCAAAAATTATACAATTTATCTGGATTGGATTAAAAAGTTATCGAGCTTTAACTGTTTGTCTTCTATTTATTTAATATTTTTATTTTTCCCTGAATCAGATGATAAATGTCCCATTTTGGAAATATTGATGATCATGTGGCATAAGCAAACTGAATTTAGAAAGTAAATGATTATTGTGACGTGAAAGTGTAGTGGACTGCAGTCTTTTGGTACAATACGTTTTAAACATTTTTTAAAATCGCTAAATCAGCGATAATGAGTTGATATATGCAGAGAAACTTTAATATTGGGATAGATATTAGTTAGCTGTTTGTAATGGCAAGAGCACATTGACAAAATGAAGATGACAGACTTACACATTCATATAAATTATCTTCATTTTGTTGTGTACTCATCAGTTTTCCTGCAGCATCCTTTGTAAAGACTTACCCTCAAATAGTAAACACCATTAAAGATTGCTTCAGGTAGACCAGAGGATAATTACATCCATGACTGTCTACTTTACAAAAAAAGGTCATTTATCTTCAAAATATTTTTTTGGTTATGATTTCAGTGTTATACACTATGCCAGCCAAGAACTCGACGTGTTCCCATGTGAATGTGGTGGACAGTGTTACATGGGAGGAACTGCGGAGAAAACAGCAGGTTTTAGTTTTGTTATATCGTTTACCATATACGAAGGTTAACAAATATAGCAGTTAAGGTAGCTCCATCCTCATGTGGCTTATTAATATTAATGGTTGAAAGGGGGAAAACTGTATTAATTTCCACTCAATATACAGGTAACTCTCGAATTATCGCCACTCAATTCATCGCCATTTTCATTATAACGCTGCAGTTTTCTAGGAACATTTTTCCTGTTACTTAAAACTCTCGTTAAAACGCCAAATTCGCTCTCGCCATTTGCCACAGTGTTTTCATTACAAAAGTCTATTTCAATGTGTTAATTATCTCGATAAACCGCCATGGGTGCACATGGTCAGTGAAGCAGTAAATTGGTCATTATCATTCTCCAGCGTACACCTGGACAGAAGGATCCCAGTAATTGTTGTATTGAATAAACAAGAAAAATACTCGAGATGAACTGTAGTCAAGTTGTTTATACATCAAAGAAAGACTTTTCAATTTAGCTATGGCTTTGCCACGAAAGAGGGTCCTGTTAAATTTCGATGAGAAAAAGCGAATCATTACGTACCAAGGACATCATCAAAAATGTACCAATCCGGATATTGCAAATCATTTTTCTGTTTTATGGGAAAAGGCTATATAAGAAGAAGGACAGTGGGCGACATCTTAGCAGCAAAGGATCGCTCACTTTCATAAGTATTGTAAATAGAGGAAAAATAACTCTTACATATAAAAGAACAGTGACTCTATTTCTTCAAGATGGCAGTAATTCAATTCATCGCCAAATTCGTTATAATGCCATAATTTCATAAGAACAAAAGGTGGCGGTTTATCGAGAGTTGACTGTAGTTAAATTTTATTAATAACCAAAGAAAATGTGTATGTTGCCACGTTTTAAAAGATGTCAGACATGCAAATTAAACAGAAGTATATGTTAATATAAGAAAATCACACATTTTCATTATACAGAATAATAAGAATAGATAAAAACTTGTGAAATGTCAGACAAATTTTAAATGGCAACAGTTTAAAAAAACTGCTAATTCATAAATATGTAGAAATTGAATGTGGATATTAGGGAAATCATTGTATAATAGATATGCAGTAGAAGAAATACCAGCATAGGAGTTATCGCCCTTGACAACATTTTATTTTTATTATAAACAATCTATGTAAAATATAAACTTTTTCAGTACCAATAGTTTACCAGATCAGTGAATAAAATTCCGCTGAAAGATATACAGTGGAACTTCAGTAATCTGGACGCCATTAATCCGGATGCTTCACCTTCCAGACGATTTTTCTAGGGAACTGAATTTTTATACGTTATTTTGCATCATTAATCCGGAAATTCGCGTTCCGGATCTGGACGGTCATTTTTTACTACAAAACGTTTAAATACATTGAAACTTGTACCATTAATCTGGACGGTAATTATTTTTAGGGAAGGTCTGTGTCGGACAATTTTAGCTAGGCGTAAATTATAAAGAAAACAAGCCAAACTGTCAAATTGAAGCGATTATATGTGCCCCGTCAACACCTCCCTTTAATTAAGTGGAGTGTGATGATATGTCAGTTATAGATAGCACATGCTGATCGAGACATTGTATTGCCAATTTTTGCACATAAGGCCAATTCAACTTAATTGATAGATTATCATCCCCGCTTGCCCCTCAAAAATTGGCCCGCCCCAAATTTTTTTGTTTTGCGAAATTTGTGATTTCCGGAATATTTTCATGTCCGACTCCGGTATTTACACTTCTTGTTTACATTTCCGGTATAGGAACGTGAAAAGTCACGTGAAAAAAGTAGATTTATATGGTTTTCTTAATTTCTCGCGTTCTTACAGATGTAAATCTTGAAGAAGTTAGGTGTATTTCTGTTATATCCTTAAATTAAAGCTTAACCTGGTATTAGTGTATGAAAATAGCATAGATTGATATCCATCTGCCATTAAATGATGCGGATCTGTTGGGGAAAAAAACTCGTTTGTCTAATATTTTTCTCAGAAAATAAAAATAAAAAAATAAAATCCTCCCACCCGCCCCATACTTTTTGCTGACCCTGGATGATAATCTACTAATTAAGTTGAATTGGCCTAAGATCTGTATTGCGTGTAGTGTTGAATTTTGTAAATAAATCTGTAGCATATTATTTTATAGTCTTGATCAATAACCTATTAATATTTTAAAATAAATTAAACATCATGCTTTAATGATATTTTTGCTGTTGAACTGCTACACATATCAGTTGTACTGATTCGTAAATTGATATCGGCTTATTCAAATCTAAAGAGTGTAGATTATACTTCTAGACAGGCAACGAAATTAAGGGGAAATACTCGCCAAATGCGAGTTGAAAAATGGAATTGCGAGTAAAAAATCACAAGTGATTGCAACTTTTTGCGAGTGAAAAAACCCCCCATCTTTTTCCCGGATTTCCTTGGTTTATTGGCTGTACTTTGAAGTTTACAATAATTTTGTTTTGAGCATAGAAACGCTTTACAGAATGAATATACAAGTATTGAAAAAGTAAACGTGGATCGAATAAATAACTAAGGCCAAGGTCATCTCAGTCAGTGATGTCGAAGATGGCCTACTTCAAGCACACTTCAGGCGTCTCAATTTCGTCTTATTTAAATAGCAAGCATGATGATTTTGTCCGTGTCTACATAAAACAACACATGACAGTGTTGGTGTCACCGTTTCACGCGGTGTCCTTCTGTACTCTATAGTCAAATACTTCGAGTTCGCAGGGTTTTCTTTTCAACTAGAATTTTTTAGATTAAATTTCCAAAAGTTTTGAACATATAGTTTGAATTGGCGCAAACAGTCTTCAAGATTTCAATCCACATGATGTTGTAAATAGGTGGTAGATCTCTGGACAGCGAGTACGCCGCACAAGTGTACCCTATGACCCTCACCATGTATGTTGTCTGATAATTCATTAAATTTTGAATGAAAGAATTCACAATCTTATTTTTAGTATTGCACTTTAAAGGAGATTTTAAAAGATTTTCCCAATATTTTGATAAAGAGACATGCTTGTTTTCTTAAATTCATGTAAAACAGCAATCGATTGAAAAATGCTAGTAAAATCTCAATTTTGCTAGTTGGAAAATAATCCACTAGCCAAAATTTGCTAGTAGTGAAAAAAGTTAATTTCGATCCCTGCTAGATTCTGGATTTTATACTGCTGATTGGCGTGAAATATACATGCATGTTCATGCACATGTATATGTAGTAAGTTTTTAATGTTTAGAATGTCACTCATGTAGAATGTACTGGTGTACAATTGTTTCTTGTTGCGATGTTGTAGAGTTTTATTGCTTTCAATTTTTTAAACTCTGGGTAGAAGTGAGAAAATTACCATTTTAAGGAATATGACAATTAAATTTTGTATGTACCCGTAATGTTGTTTTCACCCAAGTTTTGTTCCGTTATTATTGCATCATGAAAATAATAGGTGCGCGTGGCTAGATCAAAGCAGTAGTAGGTCTTGATATTATGAGCTTAAATGATTTTGTTCTCCCGATATTGGCTTGGATAATTATAGAATGAGAAATATAAACTCTGGCAGATGGAATTTTGGTTAAAGAATGTTGTCAACCGACATGACAAACACGAAATTCTTATAACAACTGTGGACGATGAATATTGTTTAGACAGACCGCCGAACCCGTGAATCGTGACAAATGGAAATGGCCAGCCTCTTTAAGAAGTGAAAGTGTGATGAAATGTTTGAAGTGTAAATGATTATGCTAGTTACTAATGATTTATTTATAGTTACATACAATGCTTCATTACTTGTTTTAGTGTATACGGTACACAGTTTTGTATATTTATTTGTAGTGCTAATACACATATACATTGTACAATGTAAGCATATAGGCAAATACACTGCACACGTACATGTATATTTCAATTTTAGAGCTTTGAAATGCATGTAAATGTTAACATTATCATGATTTATTTACTAATGCAAATGGTTAAATCCAATGATAGAATGTGTTTAATTCACTGTGCATCAATAAAGTAAGCATATTGGTTAATTATGTAAAGATGAAAAATATGTGATTCAGTTATCCGGACGCTTCATTTATCCAGACAATTTTGCTGGGAACCAAAGTGTCCGGATTAACGAGGTATATCATGCGCAAAATTTAATTTGATAAAGGCTTTTGCAAAAACCTATGACATCACATGAGGATCAATAAACCTTGATACATGTGGAGAAAATGTAGGATCAACAGATCAGCTTTCCTTATTTATTTTTGATTTTTTTTCCCCCCAAAACACTATTGTATCAAAGATCTTCTGCAGTAATCAATTGTGATAGATCAGAGATGTACAGATCCACCCATTATAAAACCTTTGCACAACTTTTTCTGTTCATGTATTAAGTGTTACATCTGTGTATATTTACATTGCTGACTAAAGATTTTAATATCAAAGAAATCTTAAAGTATTCACCCATTACACACTTGTGTCAAGAAATACTATAAAACATTTACGCAGTCCCCACTCAAACCGAAAACTCACAGTCCCAATAATTGCCAGTTTGCATAATAATCCTAGGTTGCCATGGGAAATGGAAATCAGTCTCTTCATCGTAATTACTGAGTCTTGACCCGTGTGTGTAAACTCAAGTTTCTTACTGACTAAGACATGTTAAGTATTCTAGGTCACTGGAAGTCTTCACTCAGGGGTTAGTTTTCAACCTGATGAATATGGGAAGTTTCCAGCATCTATTACTATGATTGATTTATTATTGGTGTTACTGTTAAAACTGGAATGCCATTTCAAATAATTCATTGGCCTGGGAACAGGAAATCAAGTGTCAAAATATTTTAATACTATGAACCTGATAGAATTGTGTTGAGGATAGATAAAACATATCATAACATTGTGATGTGATAGTATTACACTTCATTGATATGTCAACATTGTTCCCAGTCCACTGAGTATGTTTAACATTTTTTCGATGAACGTCTTTACACATTTAATTTTATTAATGTGTTCCCATTAGAGCTCACTTCACAGCTTTTGCTGGCTAGTGTGCTGAGTTTAGGGAGGCTACCTTGTATCCTTGCTGTCATTTGATGAAATGATGAGAATCAAACAATGGACGTTTCCAGTTCAATACATACCATTTCACTTTCTTTAATTAAAGCTAATACATTTATGAAACCATACAACTATTGAGCTATTCCATTTATCTGATGTTATAAAAGACTGTTTCAACCTATGATAATGACTTACTTTCAAAAAGGTCAAGGTCATTGGCAAATGAAAGCAATTTAATCTTATTGAATACAATTTTACTCTGACTCTTGAGTATTGAAATCTATGCAGAAACATAAATAAGTTGTACATTTTATAATCTTTGATGCCTTTCCACCTGTGTTTTCTTCTTTTCTAGGATTGTGCCACCTGTATTTCCTGCAAGGTGAACACTAGTAACCTGTGGCTATGCCTGGTCGGTTCCTGTCAGTATGTGGGCTGTGGGGAGTCTTACTCTGATCACAGCTCTACACATGCTGAGGTAAGGCACCAGTAACCTTTGTCTGGTCGGCTTTCTTCAGAAACCGAGGTAAAACACAAGTAATCTGTGATTGGGTCTACTCAGCTCCTATCAGTATGTAGTGAGTGTACTCAGCTGCTGTCAGTATGTAGTGAGTGTACTCAGCTGCTGTCAGTATGTGATGAGTCTACTCAGCTCCTATCAGTATGTAGTGAGTCTACTCAGCTGCTGTCAGTATGTGATGAGTCTACTCAGCTGCTGTCAGTATGTAGTGAGTCTACTCAGCTCCTGTCAGTATGTAATGAGTCTACTCAGCTCCTGTCAGTATGTAGTGAGTCTACTCAGCTCCTATCAGTGAGTAGTGAGTCTACTCAGCTCCTATCAGTATGTAGTGAGTCTACTCAGTTGCTGTCAGTATGTAGTGAGTCTACTCAGCACCTGTCAGTATGTAGTGAGTGTACTCAGCTGCTGTCAGTATGTGATGAGTGTACTCAGCTGCTGTCAGTAGGTAGTGAGTGTACTCAGCTGCTGTCAGTATGTAGTGAGTGTACTCAGCTCCTGTCAGTATGTAGTGAGTGTACTCAGCTGCTGTCAGTATGTAGTGAGTGTACTCAACTGCTGTCAGTATGTGATGAGTCTATTCAGCTCCTGTCAGTATATAATGAGTCATTCTTAGATCCGTGCTCATCACAGGGTTGGGGAGTTGCTAATTTTATACTGTGACAGTTTGTAATTTTGTGAGATTTATCATTTAGGAACAACTAATTGTTATTCCAGTGTTTTTCCCTGTAGAATTGATATCTTTTCTGTTTTACTTTCAGAAATATCAGCATCATTTGACAATCAACTTGACAACTTTTAGAATCTGGTGTTACAGATGTGAGAGTGAGGTGTTCCCATCCAGAAATACCCCTTCCTTCATGTATGTAAATGTTCAGAAATACCCCTTCCTTCATGTATGTAAATGTTCTTAGTTTGTTGTTCTTTAGAGCAGCAGATGTATTTTTAAAAAGTTATATTATCATTTGCCGTCCTTTTGTTTGTGTGGTCAGTAAGACTTGCTTATAATGAACATGCTTATAACAAATTTATGCTTAAATATTGCAAAGTGATAATTTATTCCCAAATGAGAGGAAAGTAACAAAAATTGTATCGAATACAATGAAGTTTGGTTATAATGAACTGTTCTTTTCTTTTTTTTGCTGGCCCTGGAGGTTCAAAATAACCATGTTTTACTGTATATGTTTTACATAAAATGTTCATGATGAGATTAGAAATTTGTAATTGCTATCAGAATCCCAGAAAATTCTGCCTGTGTACCAATTAAAAAAGACTGTGATATGCTGGAGGATGGGATGAGTTCTCTGCCTGGCAGTGGATCTCGGAGTAACATCAGCAGGAAAGGTTCAGACAACTCCCCGTACCGCAGTATCTCAGCAGGCGAAGAATCCGACTCAGATGTGGAGGACGAGAATGCAAAACCAAGAGGTTGCCATTTTCTTAATCAGTTTTTTGTGAAAAGTATGTTTTTTATTTACCTATTATTTAATGTATACACATGTATGTACACTGTATTTCAATTGATTTGTATTGTAGGTTTAACAGGACTGCAGAATTTAGGAAACACCTGTTATTTGAATGCAGCTACACAATCTTTATCAAACTGGTGAGACAAAATACTTGTATATTTTTCATTCTGAATTCTTTGAGTCAAGATTTTTAGTGTGTGTATTATTGTAGAAAACTGAATGGGAGTTAGATGATCCATTACTTTTCAGTCCACCATTGTCCAGATTTTTTCTGGACTGCTCGGCATATGTCAGACCGGAGAAATCCCCCATGTTGTCTAAAGCCTACATGAAGCTTATTAATGAAATCTGGCACAGAAAGAGGTACCATTTATTACTATTTTAATTTCTGTAACAGTAACTTTCACAAAATTCTTTTGACATGTTTTTGCTGTGAAAGATAAATTTTTTGTTATGGCTCGATGTGGAAGGATTTTTTTTTTATCACTGCTTGTCCATGATTTTATGTCTATGAATACTACAGATTATTTAGTTGGATTTGGGTATTTCACAAATTTGCACTCCCTTTACAATCAGAAAAAAACGATCACTTGTTGAATCATGAAGAACAAAAAATGATTAATGTGAATTTTTTTAGGCCTAGTTATGTAATTCCAAGTGGAGTTGTCAGCGGCATCAAGGTAGTTCACCCCATGTTTAGAGGATATTCTCAACAGGTAGTTTGTTCATTCAGAGTTGTGAGACAAAACAAAATAAAGAAAAGAAAGAAACAAAATCCTCTGAAGACATTGTCTATGAGAAAACTATGCAAAATGTGACAGAAGCAAGAAGCAATTTTTTTTGGTCATATATATAGTTAAAAAAAAATTTTCCAGGATGCCCAAGAATTTTTAAGATGTTTCATGGATCAAATTCATGAAGAACTGAAACAGCCAATCACAGCCACCAATAATGAAGAAGATGAGGTGCATGAAGAAACAGGAAAAAATCACCACAGGCAGTTGTCAAAGGATTCCAACAGTAGCAGCCAATCGGAGGGGTGTTACGAGTCATGTGACTCTGGACTGAGTAGTGAGAAAAATTCAGCAGACACTTCAAGGGATAATAATGAAAAACAGAATCAGTCACCCAACAGTATCGTTTCTGATGGAAAAACTTACATACAGGTAAACAGCAGTGATCAAGAATCCGGGGCAGGAGATACTGCCCTCAAGGAGAGTGATGCAAGAGGCAACAGACAGTCAAAGCAGGCTTCTAGGGGGAAAGACCTGGGAGATGGCGGAAAGGGAGACACAGAGAAAGGCTCCAACAGAACACGGAAATACTCGGAAAACCCCGACTCCAAAAAGTCGCAATACTCCTCAAAGGCAACATTAGGAACTAAAGGTACAGTGCACACATTTTTTCTAGTTAATCCCAAAGAAACATGGCTGCTGTAAAGTTAATTTTGTATGAAATGATGCAGTGTCTGTCCTGTCAAAACTTGTTTTGTTTGTTTTTATTCAGGAAACAGGAAAAACGTGAAATACAGAAGTGTAATATCGGATATTTTTGATGGAAAAATTCTAAGCTCTGTCCAGTGTTTGACATGTGAAAGGGTATGAAAGAATTGCTAACTGTCAATAACTGTAATACATGTAAGTGGTAAGGTAGAATCACTGTCTCTAGATAACATGGTGTAGTAATGTTTTTGACATTTGTCTGGAAAATCAAAGTACATGTTGATGTAAATTTAAAAACTACCTGTATGTTTGATATATAATTTTTCATTTTGATTTGTGCATTTGATTCAGATTTCCACAACTAAGGAGACATTCCAGGATTTATCACTACCAATTCCCAGCAAGGACCACCTCCATATGCTCCACGGACACAACACATCCTCACTCCCAAAGGTGGGGGCGTGTGGAGAGACCAAACAGGGCTGGTTCAGCTGGATGTTTGGATGGATGAGGAAGTAAATAACAAATTGTAACATATGCTAGAAAGGGAATAATGGATGAGGAAGTAAATAACAAATTGTAACATATGCTAGAAAGGGAATAATGGATGAGGAAGTAAATAACAAATTGTAACATTTACTATTAGGGAATGATGGAAGTAAAACCCAGACATCTCTATACCATAAATACTCACCTATAAGTCAGATTTTTGGGAGTCAATTATTGATCCAAAACTCTATGTCTAACTCATAGGCGTGTCCTAGGAAGATTGGTATTTTTCTGGGTGGCGTAATGTTGTGTTTTTAAAACAACTCTGACGATTATCATGGACTACCACACAAATGATTATTGTTCACAAATATCTAGACATATCGTATTGTTTATGTATTTTTAAATTATGATTGTATAAAGTACAAGTATTTACATATTTTGATAATTTTATGTAGTTAAGTGTATATTATTTATATCGAAAATTATTTACATACTGGTAACTTATTCTTTCAATTTAACTAATCTATCGTTTATCGGTAAAATTGATTTGCGAACCCAATTTAATATTGAAATATTCATATGTATACCGGCTGAAATATATTTGATAAAAGATTGAATATTGTTATAAAACAGATAATTTAGATCATCATTCTGACTCTTAAAAACTCTATTGTTGATACAATGAATTATACCGGAATCCCACAATAACAGTTTTCGCGAGGCGAATGCCACTAAGTAAACACAATGTCGGGTACTGGTAATTAGGAGACCATAATTGCTTTAGGTAAACAAGTGATCATTGCCAATAATAGATCAAGGGTTGCGTTTAAACCCCAAACAGATATTGCTTGGATATTGAGCATCTCATAATTATTTTAAATTTCTCATAAATATCATAACACCGCTACAACAGAAGACAGCGAAAGTGAAAGCAGTGATCGTGATAGTGAAAATGACTTTTACGATGACATTCCGCTCTCCGAACTACATAAGCATCTCCTCCACAAACATTTTATTGACAATGACAATGAATTTCTTTCATGTCCTGACACTCGCCAGTGATTAGTGATGGGCAATCGGGGGAAAAAAATTAATCGATGATCGGATTAATCGGATGTACCTTTTCGATTGATTAATCGAAATATAATCAAATTTTATTGATTTCAAATTCATGGCATAAATATATTAAATTTACTTTATGTTTTACCCTAAATATTAAGTTAATTAGAATAAAATCATTAGATTGATTGTATCTTGTTTAACTTCTCTCTCGAGAATTTTTCACTCATATGGAGACGTCCAAAATCATAATTACAAATATGAAGTTAACAATCCCATACTTTTAATTTTATCTTCCCGGGATAGGGATAGATCTCTCGACTATTGTTGTTCTTATGGGATCCGGGTTAGAATAGAGCCTCATTACCCTTTGCTTGTTGTAAGAGACAAAATCCGAGGCCCCGTGTCACAACAGATGTGGCACGATAAAGACCCCTCCCTGTTCAAAGACTGTAAGTGCCGAGCATAGACCTAAATTTTGCAGGCCTTTACCGGCAATGGTGACGTCTCCATGTGAGTGAAAGATTCTCAAGAGAAACGTTAAACAATATTCAATCATATCGGATGATTCAGCTTCGTCGGCCATTTTTGATTTTAGATAAGTCGCGGCAGGAATATTCGTATTATTAAAAAAAAACATAGACGTTGGCGATTTTCAAATTGACAATTGATTATTCACATCGTTTCAGTTATAGCGACCGACAATCGAAAGTCGGCGACAATCGGTACATCACTAACAGTGATATGTTGACCTAGTAACTATGAATTTTTTTTTTTACTTTCAACAGTGGCTTAGTATTTATGAAATAAATTATAAAATATATTTATTTTTCTTGAGCATGTAAGTAAAAAAAAAAAAAATCGAGATCAGTGTTCAAAATATACCTTATATACTTGTCTATAAGTCGGTCTGCCTATAAGTCAGTTGTATTTTTTAAGGTTATTTTGTAGGAATTTATCATTGACCCGCTTATAAATCGGTACAAATTTTTGTCAGAATTGGTTGCCAATTTCAAGTCAATGCTCTAGTGTTTTTACCTATGTTTCAAAAAATATTTTGAGAAATTAATAATTATGAGGTGCTCAATATCCAAGCCATATCTGTTTGGGGTTTAAACGCAACCCTTGATCTATTATGGACAATGATCCCTTGTTTACCTATAAAGCAAAAATACATAAACAATACAATATGTCTAGATATTTGTGAACAATAATCATTTGTGTGGTAGTCCATGATAATTGTCGGAGTTGTTTAAAAAACACTACATTACGCCGTCCAGAAAAATACCAATCTTCTTAGGACGCGCTTATAAGTCGGACTTAGAGTTTTGGACCAAAAATTGACTCCCAAATATCCGACTTATAGGTGAGTATATAAATACAGTATAAGACAAGGTAGATAACTCTTAAACAAAAACAAGAATGAAATAAACGAATTTTGTTGAGATAAGAGGTTAGATATAGATGCCATATCCCGAAATATTATTTGAATACAAGTGAATAAATTAGAGTATTGACCTTATATTGATTTTTTGAGAAAGAAAGATTATACATCAGCGGTATTTCTCAAAATAATTTTTGAAACATAGGTAAAAACACTGAACATTGACTTGAAATTGTCAACCGATTCTGACAAAAATTTGTACCGACTTGCAAGCGGGTCAATGGCAAATTCCTACAAAATAACCTTAAAAAATACAACCGACTCATAGGCGGACCGACATATGGGCGAGTATATATGGTACTTTGGTTCAAAATCAAGATAATTACAGAAGTTTAAAATTATGTTTAGTAATTCAGCATTGGATGTGAAATGTAATGAATGGTTTGTGTAGATACAAATGCTCTCTGTCATTGTTTGATGAATTTGATGTGCATGCTTGTTGTTCCAGCTGGTTTATTGGGCCCACTATCACACTGCAGGACTGTCTGGCAGCCTTCTTCTCCGCCGATGAACTCAAGGGAGATAACATGTACAGCTGTGAGAAATGTAAAAAGTGAGTTCTGTATCTAGGAATAGCAATGAAGTACATTACAAATAATAAAGCGAGTTCTGTATCTAGGAATAGCAACTAAGTACATTACAAATAGCATAGTGAGTTCTGTATCTAGGAATAGCAAAGAAGTACATGTACATTACAAATAATATAGTGAGTTCTGTATCTAGGAATAGCAGAGAAATACATTACAAATAATATAGTGAGTTCTGTATCTAGGAATAGCAAAGAAGTACGTTACAAATAATATTTTAAAAATCATATGGATGCTTATTTTGTAAAATATTTTGAAGGTTACGGAATGGCGTGAAGTTTTCTAAAGTCTTGGAACTGCCGGAGGTAAGTATTCAGCAAGTTGTGTGCTGAGTGTACTTCTGTTATAATTTCTTTAGTGAGTGGATGTTATCTAAGATTACACTTCTACAGATTCTGTGCATCCACCTAAAGCGCTTCAGACACGAGTTCTACTCATCCAAGATCAGCTCTTATGTGTCATTTCCTCTGGACAGTCTGGACATGAAGAAATATCTACACAGAGGTAAAGACCAGGTCAAAAGTCACAGACTTCACATCCACACACACCCTACCCCCACCCCTAGAGGAAAGTTTACTCATCTCAAATAAAATAATGTTGTTTTATTATAAAAACAGAAATAAGAAAAAGTATCTTGCAGAAAGGTTTTTTACATATGCAAACCACAAAGGTTAATTTGCTTTTATAAATAGTGAATGCACAAGTTTCTTGGTGTGTTGTTTTTATACGTCCGTCTTTAGACGGGACGTATTATGGTACAGCGATGTCTGACGTCCGTCCGTCCATCCACAGGGGCTTCTTATCCATTTTGTTCTCAATCTATATATAAATATCTAACAAGGGATGACACAAAAATAGGATACCGGTTGTAAACAAAGCTCAAAATCACCTTAGTTCCAAGAAACAGATCAAATCTTCCTATCCAAAGGGTGTTAAACATCTCATAATACAAGTCCAACGTAGTCCGATCCTTTCATATTTAATTTAATGAGTTTTATAAACGAAAATAATTCAAGCTGTCTGCGTTGTCGTCGATCACGCACAGGAAAAGATAACTCCTGCAATGAAACTAACTTCCAGCTTTCGGAAACTCTTGGGAGTGTTTATATTTAGTCGAAAAACCTAGAAAATTTTTTACGCAAATAACAGTATTTAAAATGAGATTTCTTTTTCTTTGTAAGGTAATATTTTATTTCAGCCTGATTTTAAATGCAGTGTACAACACTCCAGTCTATAAAACTCATTAAATCCAACATAAAAGGATTGGACTACGTTACTTTCATTGCAGGAGTTATCTTTTCCTGTGCGTGATCGACGACAACTCAGACACCTTGAATTATTTTCGTTTATAAAACTCATTAAATTAAATATGAAAGGATCGGACAACGTTGGACTTGTGTTACGAGATGTTGAACACCCTTTGGAAAGGACAATTTGATCTGTTTCTTGGAACTAAGGTGATTTTGAGATTTGTTTAGAACCGGTATCCTATTTTCGTCTCATCCCTTGTTCCCCTGTGGTCCATCCGGCTGTCTGTTCGGTGTTTTCTCTTTATAATTTCATTTCCCTTTCACATTATCATGCTGAAACTTGCTGTGTAGCTTCTTTGTGGGTCACTCTAGATCATACTGCAATTTTGATTCATTTTGACCTTTTTTCCAGGAGTTTTGCCCCTTTATTTGGAAATAATTATTATATGGAGGGTACATAATTTGTCTGCCCTACTTCTCCCACAGTTTTCAAGTGAGAGCCTTCTTATTTTGTGGAGTGTTTGTATGGGTATTGAAGATGTGCATGTGGGATGGATTTTGATTTTCTACAATTTTTGAGAAAATTACAGGTTGTTAAACTTAGTCTATTTGGAAATTAATATTCTATGGAGGGTACATAATATGTCCGCCCTACTCCTCCCACAGTTTTCAAGTGAGGACCTTCTTATTTTGTGGAGTGTTTTTGTGGAGTGTTTGTATGGGTATTGAAGATGTGCATGTGGGATGGATTTTGATATTCTACAATTTTTGAGAAAATTACAGGTTCTTGAACTTAGTCTGTTTGGAATTTAATATTCTATGGAGGGTACATAATTTGTCTGCCCAACTCCTCCCACAGTTTTCAAGTGAGGACCTTCTTATTTTGTGGAGTGTTTTTATGGGTACTGAAGATGTGCATATGGGATGGATTTTGATTTTCTACAATTTTTGAGAAAATTACAGGTTGTTGAACTTTAAAGTCTATTTGGAAATTAATATTCTCTAGAGGGTACATAATTTGTCTGCCCAACTCCTCCCACAGTTTTCAAGTGAGGACCATCTTATTTTGTGGAGTGTTTGTATGGGTATTGAAGATGTGCATCTGGGGAAGGATTTTGATTTTCTTCCATTTTTGAAAAAATTAGAGGTTGTTGAACTTGGTCCATTTTGAGGAAATCTCAATGTTTAAGCTAAGACCCTTTGTTCATATGAAAGTTTGTCACAGCCTCATGATGGCTGATACTACCTGAAGCAAAGTTATACAAATTATAACACAAGAAAAACACCCTATGTAAGCATTTTATGGGCGTATTATGTACCGTTTGCGGTACTCTTGTTTTATCTATATATAGAAATTATAGTAATCTTAAGATATGACATCATGAATATTTGATCTTTCTTCAAATGTTTAACCTTCTTCAGATTTTTTAAATTTCAATGAAAAGCACAATTTCGTAGCAATTTCCTATTGGCAAGTATACAAATGACTTTGTGAAAGAAAGGCTAGACGTTTTACATCTTCATTGTATTTAGTTCTGTCCAGAGATAAGACAACACATATATAAATATATGATGAAACCTACATATAAAATTGTCACTCACTTTCTAGAAAAAAGAAATGGTGTGGAGTATATTATTATTCTATTCTGCTAGGTTTTGTTGTCACTTAAATATTCATGTCTTACTATTTAACAAGGATAAGACAATTACTTTACATTCAAATGTGTTGAAATTTTGACAGATTGTTCTTCCCAAGTGACGATGTATGACCTACATGCTGTCATCTGTCATCACGGGACTGCTGGAGGTAAAATAAAAATCTAGAATTCCTTCATTAACTCGGTATGAAGTAAACAGGAATATGTCCACATCAATACTGTCATAATAATAATAATAATAATAAATTCTTTTATTTAGACAGGATAGCACAATTAGTACAAATGACTAGTTTACATTGTGGTCCTGTATAAAACATATTCACAGACAGATAAATGAGAGAATAGAAAAATATTGTATTTTCCAATGATTAAATCTGTTTGATTTTGTATAAATGTAATGGCATTGCCCTGCATCTTTTACAGGGGGACATTACACTGCGTACTGTCTGAATTACATCAATGACCAGTGGTACGAATTCGATGACCAGTACGTCACGGAGGTGGACGTAGGACAGGTCATCAACTGTGAGGCTTATGTTCTCTTTTACAGGTAAGTTTTATAAAAAAAAAAAAAAGTCTTGTCATTGGAAGAAAAATTACACTTAGAATAAAAGTTGATGCATGGAATTCGAATTTTACTGGAAGGAAATTTAATTGTACCCATGAATGATAAAGCCATAGTATTGCATGCCATCTATAAGTAACATCGACAAAACATAGATCTATAAGTAACATCTACAAAACGTCTATAAGTAACATCGACAAAACGTACATCTACAAGTAACATCGACAAAACGTACATCTATAAGTAACATCGACAAAACGTACATCTATAAGTAACATCGACAAAACGTACATCTATAAAAAACATCGACAAAACGTACATTGTATGGAATTTAGATTTGATGTAAAAGGTGCTGGAAGCAAATTTCATGTAATTTATTTTAGAATAACTCTTTGGATACAGTTTTGTGTGAAATGTTTTTGCAGGAAGAGAAATGATGATATGATACCACTGCGACAGAAAGCCATGCAGCTGATAGAGGCAAGAGAGGTTTGTGTGGACACTGATTCTATATTACCATATAAGTAGAAGTGTTAACAAGGATCTAAATTTGGCATTATCAGCAAGGTTGTTGAGGTCACTAAAATTAGATACCATTATGGGAAATTAGAGTTATCTTTCTTGGTTGTTGTAACCAATGGAAATTGAATAACCGATATTTTACATTCATCAAATATGATTAAAGTCAAAGACTTGTGTTTATTATTCGAATGATTTCTTAAGAATTGCAGGACATGCAATTTTGATGTAGCTATGAAGAAATTTGCTTAAAAAGCATGTCTATTTCTGGTTTTGAATTTTCCAACACTTATTGGAACACATCTGGAGTGCGTTCGAGGTCGCCGTTCCTGTTGCTCTCGTGCTCCGTTCTTTGAGTTGTTAACGACGAGAACATGTGTGCATGAACATGTTTTTTGTTCTTCGACCACACTACCTACAGCGTTGGTGTGAGTTCTTGCACCTCGAACCCATTTTCGGGTTGCGTACTCGACGTTCGGGATCGACAGGAATTTGTACTCATAAGAAGAATGGTGATCTCGAACGCACTCCTGACCTGCAAGCGCTTGGAGTCTTGTATTCACCCAAATAAAACACTGATAAAGGTAATGTTTGATATGAGGACATCCTACTAGTTCTGGCTAATGTGTTAATCCTTTAGTTTGAATGGTAGAACACCGGACTGTTGAGCCAGAGGTTCTGGGTTTGATACACAGAAGATGCAACACGGTCTGTGTTTTATTTGACACCAAGTGTCATATAATATCGGTACATCTACATTATTCGTATTTATTAATCGCTTACACTGACAGGACTGAGAGAAGATCTGCATTCTTCTGTATATTACCATGCATATGTGTATACATTATATATATCGTATATTATGCTAATCATTTACTCTATCACTTAGAAAAACTTTGTATTGATATTGCAGCCAAGTTTGATGGAATTTTTTATCTCCAAGCAATGGATCAATAAGTTTAATACATTTGCTGAACCTGGACCGATATGTAATGACGATTTTCTGTGTCAACATGGAGGTGAGATATCGGGATTGTAGTATCATCTGTTTAACTTTAAGAAATATGGGGAATATTTTGGCCTGTGGTAATTTCACTTGAAGGCACTAAAAAACAATGTTAATTCATATATAGCCTTTCTGTGTTACTTTAGAGTAATGAGTAAACTTTAAATTCACGTAGATTTAATTTCTTCAACTTTAGATGGGGTTGAACTGGGTGAAAATAAAACCAAGTTTAGGGATTCTATGCAGATGTTATGATGTCATATTTTGCTGTGCTCAATGTAATCCCTCTTGTGTGATATATCAACATCTTTTCTAGTCTGACATATCAATGTCTTATTGTGCTCTATACAGTCTGTGGTCTAGTCTGACATATCAATGTCTTATCGTGCTCTATACAGTCTGTGGTCTAGTCTGACATATCAATGTCTTATCGTGCTCTATACAGTCTGTGGTCTAGTCTGACATATCAATGTCTTATCGTGCTCTATACAGTCTATGGTCTAGTCTGACATATCAATGTCTTATCGTGCTCTATACAGTCTGTGGTCTGGTCTGACATATCAATGTCTTATCGTGCTCTATACAGTCTGTGGTCTAGTCTGACATATCAATGTCTTATCGTGCTCTATACAGTCTGTGGTCTAGTCTGACATATCAATGTCTTATCGTGCTCTATACAGTCTGTGGTCTAGTCTGACATATCAATGTCTTATCGTGCTCTATACAGTCTGTGGTCTGGTCTGACATATCAATGTCTTATCGTGCTCTATACAGTCTGTGGTCTAGTCTGACATATCAATGTCTTATCGTGCTCTATACAGTGTGTGGTCTGTTCTGATATATTGATGTCTTATTTTGTAGGAGTACCCCCACATAAGATCAACCATGTTGATGATTTAGTCATTTCCTTTAACCAGGCTTTATGGGAATTCCTCTACCAAAGGTACAGAGCAGTCTGTCTTACTGGTGTATGTTCCTAGCATCATTGCTAAATATGAATAATCACCATAAATATTTGTTAAAAATCCAATTTCCTGTCCTTGGCAGATTTGGGGGTGGTCCAGTGTGTAACCATTTAATTCCATGTACAACGTGTCAAGAAGAACTGGAGAAACTACAATACAGACAGAAAACAGAGATGGAGCAGTTCATTCAGGTGGGGACCAGTTAAATCCTGGGTGGGGGTAGCATAATCTAGTGGGGACCAGTTAAATCCTGGGTAGGGGGCAGCATAATCTAGTGGGGACCAGTTCAATCCTGGGTGAGGGCAGCATAATCTAGTGGGGACCAGTTCAATCCTGGGTGGGGGCAGCATAATCTAGTGGGGACCAGTTCAATCCTGGGTGAGGCAGCATAATCTAGTGGGGACCAGTTCAATCCTGGGTGGGGGCAGTATAATCTAGTGGGGACCAGTCCATTGGGGGGGGGGGGGGGGGGGGGCAGTTTATTCAGGTGGAAAAACCTCTAGTGATATTCCATACTAAAAATCACTATCACCGCATGTTTATTAAAGTGAAATGTATTAGAATAGATTCTATCGGATAAAACCTCAGTTATGACAGGGAAGTTACCAACTTTGATCATTAAAATACAACATGTATGATCTTGATTAAAATAGTCCACAAATACAACATATAATCGGGGTTAAAATAGTCCACATATACAACATGTATAATCGGGGTTAAAATAGTCCACATATACAACATGTATAATCGGGGTTAAAATAGTCCACATATACAACATGTATAATCGGGGTTAAAATAGTCCACATATACAACATGTATAATCGGGGTTTAAATAGTCCACAAATACACCATGTATAATCGGGGTTAAAATAGTCCACAAATACACCATGTATAATCGGGGTTAAAAAAGTCCACAAATACACCATGTATAATCGGGGTTAAAATAGTCCACAAATACACCATGTATAATCGGGGTTAAAATAGTCCACAAATACACCATGTATAATCGGGGTTTAAAAAGTCCACATATACAACATGTATAATCGGGGTTTAAAAAGTCCACATATACAACATGTATAATCGGGGTTTAAAAAGTCCACAAATAATCATGTGTTCTTTCTTTTTATTTGTTATCTTATGTTTTTCATAATATGAAGTATAATTATTTGTATGCTATCTAAGATGTTAGTATAAACTTCAGTTAATGAGAAATTATTTTAATCTTTGTTTCAGTTAAATGAGAAATTCCATGAAGAAGATGGCCCATCGGTGATATATGCTATCAGCATGGCTTGGTTCAAAGAGTGGGAAAACTTTGTCAGAGGGAAATCTGACAGTAAGAATTTTAACTTCATTTCAAAATAGAAAAATAAGAATTTCTGTACATATTTGTCCTCGGGACTATGAATATCTGCATCCTACTAGTCCTGCTCACTGTGTACTAGTCCTGATCAGTGTGTATTAGTCCTGCTCACTGTGTACTACTCCTGCTTACTGTGTACTAGTCCTGCTTACTGTGTACTAGTCCTGCTCACTGTGTACTAGTCCTGCTCACTGTGTACAAGTCCTGCTCACTGTGTACTAGTCCTGCTCACAGTGTATTAGTACTGTTGACTGTGTACTAGTCCTGCTCACTGTGTACTAGTCCTGCTTACTGTGTACTAGTCCTGCTCACTATATACAAGTCCTGCTCACTGTGTACTAATCCTGCTCACTGTGTACTAGTCCTGCTCACAGTGTATTAGTCCTGCTTACTGTGTACCAGTCCTGCTTACTGTGTACTAGTCCTGCTCACGTGTACTAGTCCTGCTCACTGTGTACTAGTCCTGCTCACTATGTACTAGTCCTGCTCACAGTGTATTAGTCCTGCTCACTGTGTACTAGTCCTGCTCACTATATACAAGTCCTGCTCACTGTGTACTAATTCTGCTCACTGTGTACTAGTCCTGCTCACAGTGTATTAGTCCTGCTTACTGTTTACTAGTTCTGCTCACGTGTACTAGTCCTGCTCACTGTGTACTAGTGCTGCTCACTGTGTACTAGTCCAGCTCACAGTGTATTAGTCCTGCTTACTGTTTACTAGTCCTGCTCATTGTGTACTAATCCTGCTCACTGTGTACTAGTCCTGTTCACTGTGTATTAGTCCTGCTTACTGTTTACTAGTCCTGCTCACTGTGTACTAGTCCTGCTCACTGTGTACTAGTCCTGTTCACTGTGTACTAGTCCTGCTCACTGTGTATTAGTCCTGCTCACTGTGTACTAGTCCTGCTCACTGTGTACTAGTCCTGCTCACTGTGTACTTATTCTGCTCACTGTGTACTAGTCCTGCTCACAGTGTATTAGTCCTTGCTCACTGTGTACTAGTCCTGCTCACTGTGTACTAGTCCTGCTCACTATATACAAGTCCTGCTCACTATATACAAGTCCTGCTCACTGTGTACTAGTCCTGCTCACTGTGTATTAGTACTTGTCACTGTGTACTAGTCCTGCTCACAGTGTATTAGTCCTGCTTACTGTGTACCAGTCCTGCTTACTGTGTACTAGTCCTGCTCACTGTGTACTAGTTATGCTCACTGTGCACTAGTCCAGCTAGTAAAGCAGTAGGCAGGGCAGGGTGACAAGCGAGGGGGGGGGGGGGGGGGTTTACAAATGTAAAATTCTGCATTATGGATGAATTCTGTGATAAAAAGCAGAAAATTTTATGATAGCTTTTCTTTCCTTTTAACTTTATTTACGCAAAAAAGACCATGACGACATAAACATCCTACTTTAATGTAAAATGCAATCTTGATACAACTTATTTACTGCCGTATTTCTAGTCTGGATCATCTCAGCATCATTCTGTAATTCATGAAACCAGGTTATTTATCATGAGGATGTGTATTATCTAATTACAAGGCTTTGTCAGAAGTTATTTAGAAAGAGTATAGTTTCCAACTGTCCAGATATACCCAGTTTGGGGTGTACTTAGGATAGCTCTTTAATTGAAAATAAATTATTGCAGCTCCACCTGGACCGATAGAAAATCACAGAATATCCTACACTAAAGGCGGACAGACCTATCTCAGGCAGAGTTCTGACCATGGACAATTGTCTGCTGAAACATGGAGGTTCCTTCAAAGTCAGTAGCACATACACAAACAGAAAACAAAATCAGTCGCACATACACAAACAGAAAACAAAATCAGTCGCACATACACAAACAGAAAACAAAATCAGTTTTATACTCACAAACAGAAAACAAAATCAGTAGCACATACACAAACAGAAAACAAAATCAGTAGCACATCCATAAACAGAAAACAAAATCAGTTTTATACACACAGAAAACAAAATCAGTAGCACATCCATAAACAGAAAACAAAATCAGTTTTATACACACAGAAAACAAAATCAGTAGCACATACACAAACAGAAAACAAAATCAGTTTTATACTCACAAACAGAAAACAAAATCAGTAGCACATACATAAACAGAAAACAAAATCAGTAGCACATACAAAACAGAAAACAAAATCAGTTTTATACACACAGAAAACAAAATCAGTAGCACATACATAAACAGAAAACAAAATCAGTAGCACATCCATAAACAGAAAACAAAATCAGTTTTATACACACAGAAAACAAAATCAGTAGCACATACATAAACAGAAAACAAAATCAGTTTTATACACACAGAAAACAAAATCAGTAGCACATACACAAACAGAAAACAAAATCAGTTTTATACACACAGAAAACAAAATCAGTAGCACATACACAAACAGAAAACAAAATCAGTTTTATACTCACAAACAGAAAACAAAATCAGTAGCACATACACAAACAGAAAACAAAATCAGTAGCACATCCATAAACAGAAAACAAAATCAGTTTTATACACACAGAAAACAAAATCAGTAGCACATACACAAACAGAAAACAAAATCAGTTTTATACTCACAAACAGAAAACAAAATCAGTAGCACATACACAAACAGAAAACAAAATCAGTAGCACATACAAAACAGAAAACAAAATCAGTTTTATACACACAGAAAACAAAATCAGTAGCACATACATAAACAGAAAACAAAATCAGTAGCACATCCATAAACAGAAAACAAAATCAGTTTTATACACACAGAAAACAAAATCAGTAGCACATACATAAACAGAAAACAAAATCAGTTTTATACACACAGAAAACAAAATCAGTAGCACATACTCAAACAGAAAACAAAATCAGTTTTATACTCACAAACAGAAAACAAAATCAGTAGCACATACACAAACAGAAAACAAAATCAGTAGCACATACATAAACAGAAAACAAAATCAGTTTTATACACACAGAAAACAAAATCAGTATCACATCCATAAACAGAAAACAAAATCAGTTTTATACACACAGAAAACAAAATCAGTAGCACATACATAAACAGAAAACAAAATCAGTTTTATACACACAGAAAACAAAATCAGTAGCACATACACAAACAGAAAACAAAATCAGTTTTATACTCACAAACAGAAAACAAAATCAGTAGCACATACACAAACAGAAAACAAAATCAGTAGCACATCCATAAACAGAAAACAAAATCAGTTTTATACACACAGAAAACAAAATCAGTAGCACATCCATAAACAGAAAACAAAATCAGTTTTATACACACAGAAAACAAAATCAGTAGCACATACACAAACAGAAAACAAAATCAGTTTTATACTCACAAACAGAAAACAAAATCAGTAGCACATACACAAACAGAAAACAAAATCAGTAGCACATACAAAACAGAAAACAAAATCAGTTTTATACACACAGAAAACAAAATCAGTAGCACATACATAAACAGAAAACAAAATCAGTAGCACATCCATAAACAGAAAACAAAATCAGTTTTATACACACAGAAAACAAAATCAGTAGCACATACATAAACAGAAAACAAAATCAGTTTTATACACACAGAAAACAAAATCAGTAGCACATACACAAACAGAAAACAAAATCAGTAGCACATACATAAACAGAAAACAAAATCAGTTTTATACACACAGAAAACAAAATCAGTAGCACATCCATAAACAGAAAACAAAATCAGTAGCACATACATAAACAGAAAACAAAATCAGTAGCACATCCATAAACAGAAAACAAAATCAGTTTTATACACACAGAAAACAAAATCAGTAGCACATCCATAAACAGAAAACAAAATCAGTAGCACATACACAAACAGAAAACAAAATCAGTTTTATACACACAGAAAACAAAATCAGTAGCACATCCATAAACAGAAAACAAAATCAGTAGCACATACATAAACAGAAAACAAAATCAGTCGCACATACACAAACAAAAAACAAAATCAGTAGCACATACACAAACAGAAAACAAAATCAGTAGCACATCCATAAACAGAAAACAAAATCAGTAGCACATACACAAACAAAAAACAAAATCAGTAGCACATACACAAACAGAAAACAAAATCAGTAGCACATCCATAAACAGAAAACAAAATCAGTTTTATACACACAGAAAACAAAATCAGTAGCACATACACAAACAGAAAACAAAATCAGTAGCACATCCATAAACAGAAAACAAAATCAGTTTTATATACACAGAAAACAAAATCAGTAACACATCCATAAACAGAAAACAAAATCAGTTTTATAAACACAAACAGAAAACAAAATCAGTTTTATAAACACAAACAGAAAACAAAATCAGTTTTCTTTACACAAACAGAAAACATTTTTAAAAGTAGTCATACGACAACAATATGTAATCCAGAATTTTTCATAAAGAAAGGGAAAGTATTCTACCTTTTATATTTCTTTTTTTCGATTAGATACATATAAGCATGTATATAATAAAAGTCCAGAGATATTGTTTTTGATAAATGTAGTGAAAATGGATTTTATTATTCAGAGATATATGGTGGAGGTCCTGAATTGTTCATAAAACAGAATCGAGGAAATGTTGTGGCACAGTCTTCTCCCGTTACGAACAAATATTCATCATCATCATCGGTAGGAAAGAGTGGAGGAAGCAGGGGAAATTTACAGGCTGATGTTGAAAAAGAGGCCGAGTTCCCAACAAAAACGGAGCACTCAACAGAAACCCAGAGAAAAACGGGTCCCTCAGCAAATACAGAGCCCTCGGTAAAGATGGAACCACCGACCAAAACAGAAACCCCGACTAAAACAGAAAGTAGAGAGGAAACCATGAAGAAAAAGACAGAAAAAGAGGAAGAGGAGTCCAGTGAAAAGGACAAAAACCTCTGTGAGCAAAACAAAGAACCTGAACAAAGTAAAGAGTGTGAACCAGTGAACTCTCAGTCAGCTGAGGCAGAATCAAAGGTCGGGTCAGGGTCAAAGGTCGAAGATGGACAGCTGAACGATGAAGCAGCCACATCGGTTCCTCCAGTACATGCCAAATTAGATTAATAGGATTGTCTCACTGTGTAAAAATTCAATGAATCCATGATTTTTTCTTGTAGTTGACCACCCCCAAGTCCTTTAAAGACAAAATGACAAGAGACATGTTGCTCTTGAAGCAAAACAATTCAGTATCATTATGGCCATTCCTCAGGTGTTGTAGCCATTCATTTACAGTGTTGTCACGAACAGAAGATAAATCATTATTTGTCCTTTCTTGTTTGGTGCCATGTTTTATTAAGGGCTATTTTTATTGTTGAAACTGTGATTAACTTATTATCCATTACATGTTTTCTTGAGTGTAGTAATTTATACAAATGCAATCCAGTTATACCAGACATTTTTTCCAATAAATGTACAGCTGTATGTGTTGAGTCAATTGCAGTCAGTGCTTCTGTTCCAATGTTCTGCTTATGGAATTTATTCTATGAATCAGACACAATAGTATTATCAAATTTCATGATTATTTCATTATATAGCCTCAGAAGATATTCAAAAAAGTGTTTTATGTGCAAGTATTATTTTTTTCTTTCTCTGTTCTGGCAGAGTGAATATAACACCTGTGAAATATCGCCTTCATTCAGTGGATGAATTACGCTCTTTCACTCCAGAAAATAAAATAAGTCCAATATTACCACAGGTAGTAGACTACACCCATGTGTTGGATAGTTTAATGGTAAGCATACATGTGTATGTATTGATGGTTTCTGAGTTATCATTTTTAGCTCACCTGAGCCAAAGACTCAAGTGAGCTTTTCTGATCAAAATTTGTCCGTTGTCTGTCGTCGTCGGCGTCATAAACTTTTCACATTTTCGACTTCTTCTCAAGAACCACTGGGCCAATTTCAACCAAACTTGCCACAAAGCATCCTTGGGTGAAGGGCTTTCAAGTTTTTTCAAATGAAGGGCCATGTCCCTTTCAAAGGGGAGATAATCACAAAAATGCAGAAATAGGGTGGGGTCATTTAAAAATCTTCTTCTCAAGAACCATTGGGCCAGAAAAGCTGAAAATTTCATGAAAGCTTCCTGACATAGTGCAGATTTAAGTTTGTTCAAATCATGGCCCCCGGGGGTTGGATGGGGCCACAATAGGGGGTCAAAGTTTTACATACTAATATATAGGATAAATCTTTAAAAATCTTCTTCTCAAGAACTACTGAGCTAGAAAAGCTGAGATTTACATGAAAGCTTCCTGACATATTGCAGATTCAAGTTTGTTCAAATCATGGCCCCTGGGGGTTGTATGGGGTCACAATAGGGGATCAAAGTTTTACATACAAATATATAAGGAAAATCTTCTCAAGAACCTAACTGAGCCAGAAAAGCTGATATTTACATGAAAGCTTCCCGACATAATGCAGATTCAAGTTTGTTCAAATCATGGCCCCTGGGAGTTGGATGGGGCCACAATAGGGGATCAAAGTTTTACATACAATTATATATAGAGGGCTTAAATGGGCTATGCCTGCTGCCCGATCCCATTCACTTTGTGAATAAAGTATAGTTTAAATAAATACAAATATATAGGAAAAATCTTCTCAAGAACCTAACTGAGCCAGAAAAGCTGAGATTTACATGAAAGCTTCCTGACATAATGCAGATTCAAGTTTGTTCAAATCGTGGCCCCCGGGGGTTGGATGGGGCCACAATAGGGGATCAAAGTTTTACATACAAATATATAGGAAAAATCTTCTTAAGAACAATTGGGCCAAAAAAGCTGAGATTTACATGAAAGCTTCCTGATATAGTGCAGATTCAAGTTTGTTCAAATCATGGCCCCCAGGGGTTGGATAGGGATACAATAGGGGATCAAAGTTTTACATACTAATATATAGGATAAATCCTTAAAAATCTTCTCAAGAACCACTGAGCCAAAAAAGCTGAGATTTAAATGAAAGCTTCCTGACATAATGCAGATTCAAGTTTGTTCAAATTTTGGCCTTCGGGGTGTTGGATGGGGCCACAATAGGGGATCAAAGTTTTGCATACAAATATATAGGGGAAATTTTTAAATATGAGCCAAGTGACTCAGGTGAGCGATGTGGCCCTTGGGGCTCTTGTTTTTTATTGTAGTTGAAGGAAATGTCATTTTGATTCAAACTAAAAGTTGATATAAATGACTTTCAGAATTTAGTATGCAGACATTTTGTTGTCTAGGAGTAACGTCTATATTGTTTACCGAGGGTCAATGACTTATATTCATCATTCTGAAAGAGTGTGTTTGTATCCAAATCATAATGTACATTTCCGTTCCCATACTGCGGGTATTTGCTTAATGTACACTTCCGTTCCCATACTGCGGGTATTTGCTTAATGTACACTTCCGTTCCCATGCTGCGGGTATTTGCTTAATGTACACTTCCGTTTCTATACTGCGGGTATTTGCTTAATGCACACTCCTGTTTCCATACTGCGGGTATTTGCTTAATGTACGCTTCGGTTTCTATACTGCGGGTATTTGCTTAATGTACATTTCCGTTTCTATACTGCGGGTATTTGCTTAATGTACACTTCCGTTCCCATACTGCAGGTATTTTCTTAATGTACACTTCCGTTTCTATACTGCGGGTATTTGCTTAATGTACACTTCCGTTCCCATACTGCGGGTATTTACTTAATGTACACTCCTGTTCCCATACTGTGGGTATTTGATTGTTGCACACTTCCGTTTTATACTGCGAGTATTAAATATGCTATACACTTCCGTTTCTAAACTTTGGGTATTTGATTTGTTGTACACTTCCGTTTCCATACTGTGGAGATGACCACATTAGTTCAATCGAACGACTTGGGTGAGTACTATATTATGAAGTTCATAAATAGCTTTACCACATGACAAATATCTCGCACAATGTAAAGCACACGTTTGGATCACACAATGCAAAGCAGACGTTTAGATCTAGTAATGAAACAATGTAGAGCAAATGTGGGTTTTTTTTTTATCGTAATTTTATTATAAAAATAATTTCAACCAATATATACATGTATTGTCATAATAAATCAAATTCCCGCAGATATCATAAATGGTTAGAAAAAAGTTTCTACAGGTATGTTGGAAGTGAATTTCTGAACTCCACCCTTGTCCAAGTTTTGAACACGTGCAAGTTACAATACAAGAGAGCTGTTCTCGGGGACTATATACCCTTTGGATACAGTCAAACCGGAACTTTAAATGTCGATA